>NC_090888.1:5487763-5507763 GCF_036669925.1 Montipora capricornis | reverse complement strand
GCACTACAGTAAGGGGCCCAGTTCTCGGCCACTTTTTGTTCAACGTTTATTTTTTTCGTCACAAATGAATCTGAATAAAAAGCAAAGTTGTCTTTCATCCTGCCGAGTGTCGAGTTTACTGCTACGATATACTGTGAGCAAGACCAGGTGACACGAAGGTAGGTGAATTTGGTTTCCACGAAAACGTGTTTGTTTAGGCTTCTGGACAGTACATGGTCTAATTCAAGTTTATATTTTATCCGTATAGGAGGCCCAAATGAGCCAATTCTTGGCATAAAGAACGTAGAGTGATAACGCTTTCTGTTACATATAAACTTTTCCTGGCCTATTTTATTCTTTGACCTGAATTCATTCCTCAATATTTCCTTAGTACTTTCGCGCATTTGCCTATTCTCGGCCACCCTTTACATGTGTAAACTGAATGCTGAAGCTAGTTGTCTTTAAAATTTCAAGTCCTTACGGCTGTTCCAATCCATGGTTAGAAATGCAGGTTTAGGTTTTTTTGTGGCCGAGAACTGTGACCAATACACCGTAGATATAGAAAAATGTGCAACGCTAATGACAGTTCGATGCACGGTACATGTAATAAATTTGTACAGCATTCAGCAAAAGAGACATAAACTAAACCGCAAAAAAAGTATTATGTCTAATTCTTTCTTTTTTAAATAAAAAAAAAACATAGCGAAAACAGATCTAGAGATCAAACACTTGTAATTGATACCCCAATAAACTCTAAAACGGAAATGTCATATGCTATAAGTTAAGAATAATACAAGAATATTTTCAGCCTAAAATCGGCAGAAAAATAAGAATATTCAGCCTGGGCCTGAAAAACAACATTCTTACCAAAACAGTCGAATTGCTCAATCTTGCAAAGAAATGTAAGCAAGGTTTAGGATATTACGAATTCAAGTGAATCAAGTCAACAATGTTTATCAACTTAAGCAAAAGTCTGCATTTCATATTGTTTAAGACAAGGAGTCATGATATCTTACACAAATAGAATTTTCAACTTTTCTTTTCAAAATTGATTATCCTGTGATAGTTTTCTTTAAATGGGGCTTTTTCAACAGTCATAACAGTCATCGCGGTTTTTTCACAGCTGTGTATAAATATACAATCAGCATGACAATGAAAGTTGGACTGTAATAGAAGTCGGACAATAAGGCTCTTAGAAGCTCTATGTCATGACCTGTTGGAGCAAGAGTCGCATTTTTAATAACTCTTTACTTTCCTGTTTTGATCACGTGTATCAAGTCGATTCCTGGTCGTGATTGGTTGCAACCTGATAATCACTTCTCACCCTATGTCTTTGCAGAACTTAGTCCTCGCGCTAAACGGACTGAGCTGGTGATTTTCATTCCCCTCTTTGTATGTAAGCCTATATATGCGGTCAAGAAACCTTGCAAACGAGTGTACTAAGCTAGTTTTGAATTGTGCAGCAACAAAAGAACAAAACAACGGAAAATGCTAATTATTCCCCTGAACCTGGACTCCGTGCCCTTTTATTGCTGCACAGTTCGAAAGTAGCCTTTGAATGAAACAACAAAGCGTTATCATGGTGCCGTACATTGGTCTGCTTAATTAATAGTTTAATGTTACTCTAAGATATCTTGAAAAATACCAGTGTATACTTCAGGTGTGAATATTCAAACTTATATTGCAACAATATAGTAATAGCAAGAAGTGAGGAACGTTTAAATTAGTTCGAATGAGATGGATCTTGCTTAATGTCAGTTCTTCGTTTTTGAGACTCTCTTATTCAGTATACTTTCAGGGATGTAATTACATCCCATCCTTCAAATACGAACGTCAGCTACGAATTCCAGAGAGAGGGTTAGGAGTGCATGGGACTAATTTGTTTGTTTGTACCAGGACACGACAATCCATTTTGACGATTTGCCATTTTGCAAGAACACAGGTGCTTACAATATGATGTACTTTCATCGATGTGTCGCCCCAGCAGTTGTATCACTTGTTGCGGCGTTTTGCGGAATTAAAATCTGTGGGCCGGTCCAAGCTCAAGGCACAGGTAGATTTTAATAAATGAATTAACAAATAAGATGAGGCGACGTCGTATTGAATAAAACTTAATCACGCCCATAGAAGAGGTTGCAATCAGTAAAAGATATAACCATCTATAGTGACATTGTCTTTTTATTTTTTTAAACATGATTTCAACTTGATTATAGGAAATATTCTTGCCACAGCATCTGCATCGTTGCCCTCAAAACCTTCCCCATCAATCCCCGTGCTACTTTCAAGTACTCTACCCTTTGGTGGACTACCTGATAAAGTCAATGACACAGTGCCTTCAAGAAGAAGAGAAAGAGGAAAAAAGAAGAAGAAGAAGAATAGGAAAAAGAATAAAGAGAGAAAAGAGGAAATCAGATCCTTTCTCATGACTTCAATAGGATGGAACTGCACCCCATCTATTGAGGGTATGGTACTTTTCTTATCTGTTTCCTTTTAAAATATCTTTTCTTTTAATAGTTTCTAACTTCCTTCTTCTATTCGAAAAAAATAGAACCCGAAAAGAATAGTCTGTAGTCTATTTTCCTCTGAAACACGAGGACCCACTATTATTAAAGGAGTCGCTTGGGCTCTGCTTTTGTTCGAGTTCATTCAAGCACGACGGAATATTCAAGATGACGATCAACAAACAGCAACACAGAGACGAAACAGCTAAACGATATTAGAGGCCCTCCTAGGGGATTTGGGGAACAAGGGAACATAGCTAATTATGGATAATTTGAACTGGAAACAGGGGAATAAATACTTTAGGGAACAAGGGATCAAAAAGCTGGGAACAAGTTTGAAAGTAATTGGGAACAAGGGAACACAAGGAAATATTTAAAAGGAACAAGGACCTCTGCTGGGAGGGCCTCACATAAGGGACTAGGGGCCCGTTTCTCGAAAGTCCCGAAAGTTTACGGGCCATTTTCGTGTGTCACAATTCCTTTTGTATCTCAAAAACGGAGAGAATTCAAGTCGTTAAACTACACAGTTGCTTTTCTTTTTGTTACTTTAAAAACATGTTAAAAGATCGCCTTTCCAAAACAAGCGGTTGGCAGTTTCACAAATGGCTTTCCGGGCCCGAAAAGTTTTCGGGACTCTCGAAAAACAGGCCCCAGGAACTTTCTACAATGGAGACATCAACGATAACACCACCTAATAATACACAATTATTGGATGAGGTTTTTGTGATATCCAGAATAATCAAGGTCGAGGTAAGGGTTATCAGCCGAAGCCGAAGGCTGAGGCTGATAACCCTTACCGAGACCTTGATTATTCTGGATATCACAAAAACCGAATCTAATAATTGTTTTATTATACATTGAAGCAAACCTAGAAGTCATTGTTGTGCTTCTTCACTGACAGCAAGCAACACAAAGCGCGCGAACTTGACATGATTACCCTAAGAAATCATGCACTGCGGTCAAAAAAGACATGATTACCCGTGACCTTGGCTGACCTTGACATGATTAATGTATAATCTGCAGTTATGACGTCACGGGCGCTGATTTCGAAAATTCACTGTAGGCTTTCGGCCAATCAGGAAAGAGATAGTGAGCTCAATGTATAATAATATATATTGATTTGCAAAACAATTGCTCTGCACGTGCGGTGCGAACATTTGTATATTTCTTTTCAGTTTTCTGCAATTCTACAACGTGAAATGACCAAATCTCAAGCTCTGAGAACAACGTGACAAATTGTATTGTTTTTCGCCTGGTTTCAACACCCTTCCTCCCACTTCAGTTCCTGAATGGTTCGGGTAGTTTACAGAAGTTCAACGAACTGCACTAATGACGAAAAAGTTGTCGCTGACGTCACCGTTGTAGATCTGAAGGTCTTAAGATCTACGACGGCAACGTCGACGAAAACGTCCCCTCAAAATAAGGAACAAGGTATCAAAAAGCTGGGAACAAGTTTGAAAGGGAACAAGGGAACACAAAGAAATATTTAAAGGGAACAAGGGAACAAGGATCCCCCCCCCTCGAGGGCTTCGTATAAGGGACTTGAAGATCTACGACGGCGACGTCGACTAAAACGTCCCCTCAAAATAGAAATTTGCAACATCTTAAGTCTCCCGCGATTATTCCATCTCGTTCGCGTCGTACAATGTGAACGAACTATCCTGAAAATGAAACGGTATGAGCGATTTCAGATTAAAAATAGAGAATGAAAGATTTACATTTGTAAGCTCGCATTGTCATCAAAGCCTCAAACCTCAAAGTTCAAGCTAGCCGTGGTATGCCAGCCCCTACTGATGTAGAACGTGTGAGGCGCCTCTGTGGCATTGTTCAGTACATGGCCAGATTTCTACCAAACCTTGCAAGGACACTTGAACCAATCAGAGCGTTAAGTAGGACGAATATTTCTTTTTCTTGGTCTGACGAGTACGAAACCGCCTTCATCTTCTGGAAGAAGAATATATCTAATCTCCTTCCTAGCTTACTTTCACTCATTCAAAGAAGTCGCGATTCAAGTGGACAGTAGCAAGCATGGAATTGGGGCAGTGCTACTTCAGGAAGGACGTCCCATTGGGTACGCATCCAGAGCATTAACACCGCCAGAAAGAAACTGGACGCAAATAGAGAAGGGAGCTTTAGCTGTCTTAGTATGGCCTAGAGCGATTTGACCAATATAAATATACCTATACTCGACCAGTAACGGTGGAGAATGACCACAAACCTCTTGCTTCAGTATTACGTAAGCCCTTAGGCATGGCTCCAAAGCAACTCCAAGAGATCATGATGCGCTTGAACCGGTACGATGTCAAATTGGTCTTTATCAAAGGCAGCAGTCTTTATATTGCAGACACGCTAAGCGGAGCTCACCTGGACTCTGTTGAAGACAACCAGGATTAACGTGTTCAAATCGTGAATATTAATGATGAATTTCTTCGACATAAAACACGGACGATGGCGTAAGAAAATACCACGACTGTCACACCGTAAATGATAACGTCATGGTAAAACCACAGAAATAAAGCCACAAAGATAAGATTGTGAAAAGAATTATTTTATTTGTAAGAAGCAATTAATCTTGAATATGACACGCTTTTTAACTGGTGGCCATTGAAGTTCAAACAATAATGAAGAAATATGACAACATTTTGGAGCCTGGGAGATAACGCGAGCAAAGGAATTTTGAACTCGTTGGATTTTCTTTATTTGGCAATCAGGCAGGCCACAAAGAAGACTGTTGCAATAATCGAGCTTAGACGAAATGAAAGCCTGAATTAGAGATTCTGTGGAAGATTTTTAATGGTTTGGCCGCAGACAAACCCCAGCATTTTGAAAACCGCCTGCTTAACCTGTCATACATGCCATCGGCTGTCATAAATTGACCAAGAAAACGTTTGGTCTTACATGGCGGGAATGAACTTTGGGTAGGAGAAGCTTCAAAAAATTGACAAGGAAAACAACGATAATATTGATCAATCAGAAAACAGATACTCTTCCCGAAGGCGGCCTCGAAGACGAACTATATGGAAATAACATTTTAATGTTTGGTAAGGCAAATCGCATGCGGCAGCTAAGGCCATCCCCCTTTTTTTTTCTCTGTTTAGCGTCACCCGACCGATCCAATTTTCTGGCATAAAAAAATAGGTAACGACGTTTTTAAACCATTTTTATGTCGCATAGGAGTTTCGGTGGTTGATCCTTTGTCCCACGCTGTCTTAATTTTGCAACAACATCCACCAACTTTTCCGCCATATTGATTTTGGGTTCACGTCTTGTTGTTTTCTGGCTCCACAGCTATGATGCTGGGGTACCAGGCCTCCAATTCCGAGACTGCTTATGGTTTTTTGTTAAAATTAAAGGAACAGTTACAAATAGCGTCACTCTTGCTTCTGCAATAATGTCAAGGCTTCGAAATCCTAATTTAAGGCGTCGACATTACACTACAGGATTTCAACAGTATTACTCCACAGCGTTGCAAAACACAAGGATCTCGCAAGATTGAATCGTTTAGGAGTCTGTTTACCTGCCAGCCGAAATCCCCATTGCAGGCTTCCTTGATTTAATAATTCGCAATACTTTTGAGAGGACTAATAATTTATACGTAAGCATTGTTTTCGTAAGAAATGAGGTTTTTCTCGAAACCAGTGGGAAGAACAACGAGATGATCTCCCACTTGGACGAGCTGTTAAATAAATCGAAATTCGTTGTTCTTCTCTTATGCGATCAAGCCACCGCTAAATCCTTTATTGACAATGGAGCTAACTTTTCGATACATTATTTCTTGAAAAGATCTCTCCGCCATTTACCCTGCGTAGTGACCGATTCCAGCCAGCGAAAAGCGAAAATCAGTCCACGGAAAGCGAATTACTTCCTCTGATTAATTCGCGTGCTACGAGGAATACATTATTTTGACATGAGGGACTGAGAGGTGTCAATCAAAAAATCCGAACCGCGCCAATCAGAGAACCCGTTCGTGGGCGAACGGAAGTTTTCAAAACCGAGGGGCTTGTCCGCAAGTGTTTCCTTCTCCTCTCTTCCCCTTTCCCCCTTTTTTTTGCGCTCGCCCTATTCTCGCGTGGCGGGAAAAATAGGTTCGCTCCTCCCCCGCTGGAAACGCTTGCTACCCAGGCTATATTCTTCATAGATAGAAATTTCCTAATGCGTCACAAGAAAAATAACGAGGAGGCACATTGCTTCGTAATATGATGACCGATATTTAATTTATGTCAGGCCACGTGCCTAAGTCTTTGACAACGGGAGCTGGCGTAATGGTAATGTGTTTTGGCCAGGCATATCTAGTGACATAAAACAGTTTGCTGATTTTCTGCCAAGAAATGAAACCACGAAACGCTCGAGAACTACCCAACCAACACTACGAAGGTAAAGGACCATGGCAGAAAATTGGTCTCCACTTATTTCAAATTGCAATCAAACACCACTTAATTGAGTGTAGTAGACTATTACTCCAACTTTATAGAAGTCGATTGTAACGTTGCTCTATAACGTGTCTGGACCTGTAATAGAATGAAGAGTCTATGTGAACGAAAGAAACGATTTTATTGCGTGAAATTCACTCCAGGCAAACTACAATGAAAGGGTTCCTCAGGACTGGTGTCAGATTGGTCAACAACTATCACGTGGCATCGTAACACTACTCCTTTTGTAAAGAAAGAAAATGATTCAAAACAGGAGCAAAGGACAGGAATCTTGCAATAAATAAGGCTTAAAAGGTCCTCCTGATCAACAAACGTAACAATGCAACAAGAAAGCTGCGAGGCCATGAACAGTACAAAGGTGGGCACTGTGACATATACTTCCTGTCACATGACTTATTGTCGGTTCGTTGTAGTTAGGAGCGGCCATATTTTTGTATATGCTGTGTTCTGTTAGTCAAGAAACATGATAGGTGCAAAGTTCAAAGTCCTTAGGTTGAAATAAAACGTTCATGACAGTTTAAAGTTCTGAATGAAAACTAAGTCATTTTAAAGTCCTTAAAGCATGTCCTCTGAGAAATAGCGCCTCTCTTTTTGTACTTCAATTGAAATATTTATAATCATTTAACATTTTAAACACAGTTATTTTCTCACTGTTTATTCAGTTGTGAGTCTTACATAATCATCTGCGTAGATCTGCAGGGAACAAACTGGACTGAAGAGATCCGTTTTTTTCAAGAAGGTAATTTTTATTGGAGAGGGAACTTGCCGAGATACAGTTGCAGCAATAGGTGTGGAGTGGACGAGAGAAACGCTTTGGGCAATCTAATCAATTATGTTTTCTTATTAAACAATGATATTGATTCAACATTTTAAACACGGTTCTTTATCACTGTTTATTCAGTTCTGAGTCTTACATAATTATTTGCATCTGCGTAGATCTACAGGGAACAAACTGGGCTGAAGAAATCCTTTATTTGCAAGAAGGTAATTTTATTGGAGAGGGAACTTGACGAGATACAGTTGCAGCAATAGGTGTGGTGTGGACGAGAGAAACGCTTTGGGCAATTTAATCAATTATATTTTCTTATTTAACCAATGATATTGATTCAACATTTTAAACACGGTTCTTTCTCACTGTTTATTCAGTTGTGAGTTTTGCATAATTATTTGCGTCTGCGTAGATCTGCAGGGAACAAACTGGACTGAAGAGATCCGTAAGTTTCAAGAAGAACAAACTGATATTTTTGGTTTTATGAGAGTGGACTGGGAGAGATACAGTTGCAGCAATAGGTGTGGTGTGGACAAGAGAAACGCTTTGGATATTTTATGGATGCCAGAACGAAGACGATGTTTCTGCGATAAATTTTGTGACGAATATGGCGACTGCTGCTTTGATTTCAACAAATTGTAAGTAATATTATAAGTGACTTTCTATATAACCTATATAAGCTATGTTATCTGTATAGACTATGTAACATGCATATATAACCTATATAACAACAAGAAAATATATAAGCTATAGAATCTATAGAGCATTGCACTGTCATCACGGAGGTCCTGAGTTCGAGTCCCATTGAAGCCACCTGAATTTTTCATGTGTCGTTAAGGATCACTTCCCTGTTACTTTTTTAGCTTTTTCTATATAACAACAAGCCTGGACAAAAATGTTCAGACATTTTGACTTTTTAAAAATTATTATCTTCGGTGCGCATTAATTTATGCACATGAAAATACGCTTTAACAAAGTTAAATTTTCATGGTTGTAGCTGAAGAGCTCAGATTTGACTAGCCGAAATATAGTACAAAATCATTCAACATTGTATCGGCTCCTGCTTCCATATTCTTAGATTTAAATTACGCCGATCAGATCACCAGGTCAATCCATCGCCAAGTGTTGCTTGCTTGATTTACTCTTTCGCATCGCAATTTGCAGCAATACTTCTCTTTAAATAGAAGTAAAGTTAATATATTCCTTACAAGTTATTGGATAGAGAACTATTAGGATAAAAACTCTTGGCCTTTGTGTGAAGTAGCGCAGGAAAAGCAACAATGGGTTTCAAAACGGTGGTAAATATAATCATGGCGATTAAATTCCATGACGTACAAACTGATAGATAGATAATGCGTCTTGGTGAATTTACGATAAATTTCCCTGGATTTTGTTTCCCGCAAAGAGGGAAGCGGAGGGCCGTAGGGGAATGGGGTGTGGCGTTGGCGCTAGGGGTAGAGTCCTTGCCTTTCACCAATGTGGCCCGGGTTGGATTTCCGAACTCGAAGATATGGTGTGAATTTGTTTGTTCTCGACTCTGCCCGTAGAGGTTTCCTTCCAGGTACTCCGGTTTTCCTCTCTCGCCTAAAACCACAATTTGATTGGACTTGCTTTCACGACGAGTGAATTGAATTGATTTACAGTCTCCCCAATTAGTAAAGCACTTGTACTCAGCTAGACAAAATTGAAACTTGAATAAAGTGGTTAATATCGTTATAGTTATCATTATCATCATCGTCATTGTTCTCGTTATCATTTACAGGTGCAGAAAGCGAGTCAACCCTCGAGGAAGCCCACTAAGCCAGCATGAAATCTGTCGCCCTGTCGAACACGTATTCCAAACAGATTATGTTGAGGGTTTTGCAGTGTGGAGCACATGTCAAAGCAATTGGACTGATGAGATTGTGCGCCGTAAATGTCAAAATGAAGATCGAAGCGATCTGTTTAATGATTGGCCCCTGTTTGATCACAGCAGGCGCATTACTTACAGAAATGTCTTTTGTGCAAGATGCAATGGTGCAGTGAATATTACCTACTGGAACCTCGAGGCGTATTGTTCGGAATCGATTAACACAAAGGCGTTCAATCTTCATGAAATTATGCACTTCGCGTATGCCAACTGTTCAGTCAAAATCAAGGAATCTTGGGTTCAATACTTGAAGCAATGCATCCCTCGTTTTCAAGACTGTTCAGGAATTGGTCAGGAGAAAAATGTATCGTACTGCCAATCACAGTGCCTGGGGTATGCTTTTCCTGTTTGTTTCGAGGGCGACAACTGGAAGATGACAAGATTTCGAAATCTGCAGTGCGCATTGAGTAACGGATTTAAGCCCAGCTCTTTAGGAACCTTTTGTGATTATTCGAATTATCAGATAACCATGCCGGCTCTGACAATCCTGTTTGATTTTACCTCCTCCTTCGAGAAGAGGGTTATCGTCACAGAATATAGAGAGGAACGGTTGGGAAATCCTGAACGAGCTTTCCTCTGTGCTTCTGACGAAGTGTATGACCCATACCGTAGAAAATGTAAAACAGTCACTTTACACCGATTTGACACGCACATTTTCCCGAATGAAGGTTTAGTACCCGTTGATTTCAAGTCAAACAAAACAGGATTGAACTGCACTTCCGTAGCTTTCAACCAAAGCGATTATGAACAACGACCTAATGGTACCGTCTACATTAAACCTCACCGCACGATTTATGGGCAAACAAGGTACACAATTCGCGGGAATATTTTGCTACTTTGCGTAAACTTTTCAAGAAATGCCACAGTGTTTTCCGAACAGCCAAGCGCAGGCTACCTCACTAAAACGACGTCAACATCTCTCCAAATAATGACTTTTGCTGGCTGCATTACGTCAATGGTGTCCCTCCTTCTCCTGTTGGCGACTTACATTCTGTTTTCTGAACTGCGCAACTTGCCTGGAAGGATTATTATCAACTTGTCGCTATCTTTACTGCTGTATCAAGGCGTCTTTCTCTCGGCAATGAAGAATTCTAGTCGTGAGCAATGCCAGGTCATTGCCATTCTGCTTCATTACTTTGTCTTATGTTCTTTCACGTGGATGAATGCTATGGCGTATGATGTGCACAAGACCTTTACGTCCTCGGGTAAGCTTATAAGAGTACGTCTACTTTAGGGGAAGGGGGAAGGGGTGCTCTCAAAGAAGATTCCCGCCAAAAACACTTATATGTCCAGCACTGAATGCACGTAATTAGATGCACGCCCGATTTTGACATCCAACACGAAGTGCCCCTTTAAGTTTAAGCATTTGCTTCCTATTTCCCTATTTTTTGGTTAGCTGTTTATCTTTGACTCTGAGGGTTGGAGTTTGAGAGGCACTTTGTGACGTTGATTGTCATGTATTCCCGCACGCGAACGATGTTAAAGTTTCGGAGGAGAGCAACTGGACACTTCGTGACGCTTGTCAAATCTAATTACATGCATTCTGGACATAGGCCGAAAAGGAGCGTCAAATACGGTTAAGTTAGTTAATAAGTAGAGCACTCGTGCTCGGCCAAAGAACCTTGATACTTAAAGAAAGTGATTTTTATTAGTAGTAGTAAAGGCAGTCACATGATTTCGAGTGCAATTTGGAATGAATAAGCAAGAGTGAATTTTTTCAAAGACGAACAAAATTACACGAGCCCGTAGGGCGAGTTCAATTTCTAGTCTTTGAGAAAAATTACAACTTAAACTCGCAGTACGGGCTCGTGCAGTTTTGTTCGTCTTTGAAAAAATTTACAACTGCTTATTGATTCCAAATAGCACGACAAAAATCATGTGATTTCTAATTAATAATATATGAAAAAAGTCAAGATGGTTAAGGAGAAGAAAGACACGCGTATCACGCAATCAGGGAAAAATTGCGCGATAAATTGCGCCATCCAGGCTGCGCGCTTGATTTGAAAAGGAAAGATTTGATTTGTTCTGATCAAACCCTATTGTTTATTAAACAATCATAATCCAGAATTTCGATGTGTAATTTGCACTGGTATTGCACTTTTTGCACCAGTATTACACTTTTTTGCACTGGTGTTACGCCTGAACTGCACTGCTCTTAGCCAATCGGTACAGAGTAATTTTTTCATGTATATTATTATTATTATTATTATTATTATTATTATTATTATATTATTATTATCATTATTATTATTGTTATTGTTATTACTATTACTATTATTATTGTTGTTATTATAAATCGAATTTTTCTTGAACCTAGACGGCGGACGTGGACCGAATCGTCAAGGAAACCAGAATAAACGCTTAGTGAGATACTGTTTGTTCGGATGGGGAGTTCCTGCTATTGCCGTGTCCATCTTTGTGATCATTGACCAAATTCTCAGCAAAGGACTCATTGGATACGGTAGGTCTGCTGTCTCAGTATGAATTTAAAAGGACTGTGTCACGGCAGTGCAGTTCATTTTGTATAGCCTTTTTACTCGCTCCTACTCGCTATTTGCGTTAGGAGACAGTGCGGCCCAGTGTTTAGTACGCTTGCCTTGAGATCTGGAGATCCCGGGTTCAAGCCCCGTTCTGACCACTCATCGAAGATTTCATTCTGGTTGTCCTTGGTTCAACGTCTTGGCTGCACTTGTAAATAGCCAATTTGTTTGCCTCCGACCAGGTGAAATTCTTAACAGCAGGGATGGCGCAGTGGTGAAAGCTTACGCCTACCATCAATGTGGCCGGGTTCGATTCCCAGACTCGGCGTCATATTGATGTGGGTTGAGTTAGTTGGTTGTTTTCTCGGCTCCGAGAGGTTTTTGTCCGGGTCTGACTCCGGTTTTCCCATCTTCACATTACCCAAGATTTGATTTGATTTGATTTTACTTTTGTTTGTGTCCCCAGTTAATGCTCTTGTGCTAAATCAATTGACCCTTAAGTAAAGTTGCAATTATTATTATTATTATTATATTATTATTATTATTATTATTATTATTATTATTATTATTCAGCTTTCGGGAGTCATCTATTTAATTTATTTTGATACAGTAATGGTTTAGATTGTACATTATTCGATTTAATTTGCCTTTCTTTACTCTGTATTTCTTTAACACGACCCCACAATTGCAAGTTTTACGTTCTACTAACTATCCAGTAAAATAAACTCTTTACTTCCTTACGTTTTCTATCGCTTCAAAAAACCAAGAACGAACGGCTTTTTTCCCCCCTGCTTCCTTTCAACTGCCGACTTTGATCGCAACTGCGATGATAATTCCAAGGGCACCAAAAGAGAAAATTAAAAAAGCCTTTGAGAAAACTTTCTAGGCTCTTTGTAATGTCCAAACTAAGACGATCAGAGCTGTTTTTATCTCCTAGAAGAATTTGATTGTTCGGAAATCTTAGCTGAAAATTGAAGTGCCTGAAAATTTTAGGGAATGATATACTGTTGACATCTTCATTTCAGAAATTGCTAGCTGAACGTGGCCTTCTAAGAACTTCCCAGCGAACCTGATTTGCTCATTCCAAATTAAACTGTTAGGTGACCTTTTTAAGTGCCAAAATTTGCAAAAATATGAATCCCCTCCGAAAACGTAAGGGACTGCTTTTAATTCCCTGGTTACGAATGTTTTAGGTGATGTTTTAGTAAAGACATCTATTGCTGTTTGACAATGTAGAAGAGAAATTCTTAGAACAGTTTGGCTCTCCCAAACAGACATTTAACCAAAGACGATAGTTGGGTGCCCCTGATGCTTTATTATTTTAATTTCATTCTTTGATTGACAGGAGAAGGAGAGGCTTACTGTTTCATATCGAAGCCCAAAGCTGTTCTTTATTTCTTTGTTGCGCCAATTGCATTGATAATGCTCTTCAATGCATTTGCATTGGTGCACACCGTGTTGCACATTGTAAAGACAAGGAAGGTACGTCGACTAAGATATTAGATATGCATTTATCAGATTTTTGTATAATAGCATTCGAAACGATGTACTGAATAAATAAAATAGTCACTGTCTGAGTGATTGAGGATGGCAGTCCGCCACACTCGCCAAGTGAGTGAACATCGTCTCCTCGACTAAAGGATGATCGCTGCCTGACAGATGGACTGCTGAGTGCCTCATTGACAATTGTAAGACGGAAACCCTTAGTCTCATGCCAATCATCACCGATCAATTAATTGCTTGACTGCTGAGAAGCCGACTGATTTTCAAAATGCGACTCATCAGTGAATAATAAAAGGACTGCTGCTATACCGACCGGAAGTCTATGATCCTTACTGCAAGAGAGCAAGAACTAGCTTTTACGAGAAGATAGCGCAACCATCGACAAATGCCTCTTAAACCAGGCACAGTTTCGCATGCAGAGGGGACACACTTTGAGGAACGGCTAGGTCTTCCTTGCTTGGTGCCATTTCAACACTGTCAACGACTAACTTTTATTTTCCAGAGAACGCAGGAGGTAACCAATCAGCGGCATAGCACCGGGTAGCCTTGATTTTCGTCAAAATGGCGTCAGTCACGGGGGTGACATGGATTCTTGGAATCGTTGCCAACGTTAAGGCCTTGTCATTTTTGTGGTACCCGTATGTTATTCTGAACAGCCTTCAAGGTATTATGCTCTTTCTTTGTGTTATTAATTCGTTCATTGTTTGTCCGTTTTTGCTTATCCCTGATATATCGCAGTTATGATATCAGCTTAGTTTTTGTGTCAGGACGCATGCAGCTCTTACAACGATTCTCGGGGTTGGCTCAGGAAACAGCGGGGCACAAAAATACACGACAGAACAATGACGCCCAACCCTAAACCATAATTAGAGCTTTGTCCCATGCTGGTTCAATCAAATTCGAGGTCTTATAGACCTACTTGGAATATATAGTTTTTCAAGCTGGTTTTTCTGTTCACGTGGAACGTTCAAAAGGGAGTTTAATTAAGCAAAGACGACGGCTACGGCTAGGGCACAAAGCAAGAATATTATTGGTCAAAAAGGAAAACACTCGTGCTGCACGCACAGCAGGAATATCCTTTTATTTTTTTTGCCGTACTCTAGAAAACAACAACGTGAAATCACTAAATTTTAGGTTGTGACGGCAACGTGAGCGTATAACAATGAACCATTTATTTTCTGTTTTGACTCCATTTAAAACAGTTCGTACCTACCCGGTTACTGGATAGTTCGCCTGTAATTGTACAAAGTGAACAAGACAGAAAGAATTATCGCGAAATATTTGCAATAGCACTAAGTTATTTTTTGGAGTGACGTTTTTGTTGCTGTTGCCGCTGTCTTTGCTTAAACTCTCTGTTATTAAGAGGGGTGAGGGCTGGAACATGTAAGGACGGGGAGTCCGTTTATTGTTAAGCCGAAGGGAAGGAAACAAGGCTGCGAGGAGAGATAGCCAGGAGAGTCAGATACAATCGAGCATATTCTCCTTCATATTTCCACTCCAAAATAACGGTCGTTTCCTGACATCGGTCTGGGAGGACAAAACGAAGTGATTTTGAAAAGACCATAATTAACTTCCTTTTAATTAAACCGCGGTCAAAGATTCTCTTTTTGAACATAATAGAAGATAGTCAACTTTCATCATTTGCTTAACCGTCCAATGTTCCGATTTAAATGCTTCTAATATGAAACAACACTTATTCGTTGCAATCACCAGCGTCCTGTAATTTAGTTCCTGTTGGTTACCTCATATTTAGTTTTGTACCTCCCTCAGTATCGTTTCCACTTCGATTTTCAAACAACTTTTCTTTGTATGATATGGTCACATATACGAATGCCTAACGGATACTCATTTGGAATGACTTGATCTTACTGAAAGGATTCATATGACAAGCCGTTCTGTCCACGCTTCAAAAGTGTCATCATTATTATCATCGTAATGGTCATCATCAACATCATCATCTTTGTTATCAATAACCAGTGCTTACACCGTGAAGCGTAGCGTGGGTTGAGTCTTCTTCTAAGATTTTGAGAAGTAAATAGTGTACCTTCGCTTGTCAGACCAATCAAAAGTTCAGTAAGAAAGTAAGGTGGCTACATACCATCCCAAAGTTCTAAGCAGTGGGTTCAGACGAACTTCAATATCTGAGCTTTAGGGTTAGCCATCCCGCATTGCGCTAGATACCCGGCTCAACTCCACCATAGTTAATAGATGTAGGCTGGTTATGAAACTCAACAATTTTCTTTGTTTCATGTTTTTGTTCGCTTTTTTGGCCTTGACCCTGCACAAAACCCGACAAAAACACGCTTTTTTCGGCAGGATAACCAATCAAAAGCTTCGACTAATTTATTCGAAATTAACTTGCGAACCAAAACCAAATTATTGTGCAGGGTCACGGTCGGTTCAACATCTAATTGCGACTGTATTGTTCCTGCTTTTGAGATTCCCAGGGTTTCATAACCAGTCCCTAGATTAACTATGATTAGATGCACTGCCAATTTTGACATCCAACACGAAGTGTCCCTTTAAGTCTAAACATTTGCTACCTATTTTCAACAAGAAGGTAAGCGCAAAGGTTATCATTATTTTTAGCTTTGGGTAAATGCAGCAGTTAAACATTACTTAATTAAAGAGCTGCATTTGGGAGACACTTTGTGAAGTAAATTGCCTGTATTCTGAGAAACGAGTGATGTTGAAGTTGGCAAGAAGAGCAAGGAGACACTTGACGCTTATCGAAATCCGCCTACATCCAAAATGTGTACTGTTAAATCTAGAAGGCTGAGGTTTCAAAGAAAATTAAAGAGTTCTTAGCATTTCGTTCAGAAACTGCATTTACTGAGGATATTTGTGCATGTTTCATAGGTCTGTTCATCTTCTTGTCATTTGCTGCCAGTGGAAAGTCAATACAGCCATATAGAGCCAAAATAGCCAAATTAAGGAATCGGTGCACCTCTAATGCAGCGAAGAATCCAGCTAAGACAAAGGACCCTACCCCTAACCCTACCACTAACCCTACCCCTAATCCTACCCCTACCCCTACTCCTTCCCCTAACCCTACCGCTAACCCTACCCCTAACCCCCCCTACCCCTACCTCTACCCCTACCCCTAGCCGTTCTTGAAGTCCTAGCGTTCAAGATTACGAAGAAACTCATCTGTAATATATTTGCCATGAAAAAGTTACAACAATCTTTATTTAACAAAGACAGCCGCAGTAATGGTACAGTTCAGTTTTCTAACATATTCAGTTTCTTTAACAAGAACGATATTAGAAAGCTGTGGGCAATAGTAGCGTTAATTGATGTGACAATTTATTTATTTATTTACTTAAGTTAAATTAAATAAGTGGGTAGCAAATTTACTCCCTACACCCCCCTCGGGGGGGTCTCCCATAAAAAAGTACGGGGGTGCTCGTCCTACCTTTTAGGGGTTAAAAAAGCGGTTTTGGTACCTCTTAGCGGTCCACAGCAGGAGCTTTAGCGGTACCTTTTAGGGTATTGGGCCACTAATTATGACAGGAGATATTTGGCAATTAACTAATTTTTCATTTTATCTAATTAAAACCCATAATTTGGTACCTCTTAGGGGTGAAAAAAAATTATGCCACGCCCACTAGACTGGATCTTTGTACCTCTTAGGGGTTCTTTTCAAAATTCCCGATGAGCAGCCCCGTTATTTTTATATGAGATTTACCTGAAGTGTCAGTCTTGAAGACAAGTCATTTTCAAGTCGTCTAAGATGTGTAGTTATCAATAACACTTGGTAATGTTACCAGTATTTTCCTATTTCTTTATTTGTGACTGGCCTTTAGTTTAGTTTAGTTTACTACATATAGCTTTCTGTTTTCGTTCTTGATTTTAGTTTCTTAGCAGTGATTGCTACATATCATTAGCTTTTGCCATGATTTATTTATCTACGTTGGCCTTTAGTGTGGCAAAGCATGTAATTTGCCTGTTGAACGTTTTTTTTTTTCGTTTTCAATAAGCGATTACATGTACTGTATTTTTGCTCAACTCTTTTCCTTTTCATTATATACATGATTTTAATTCCAAATCATCCGTTTGTTATAACTATTTCACAATTATTACTTTCAATGTACTATCGTAGCTTCACGTAGCATTCAGTGCTAATAGCTCTTGTTATTGCCAAGTCCGTGCTTCATATGATGGTTCTTGGATTATAACATTGTTTAGAATTTACACTCTTTTTGCATGTTTTTTTAATAATTTCTTTGCCTTTTGATTCGCATGTATCTGCCATTTAGGATAGTTTTTACTATTCAACTTGTAAATAATATCAATTTACTATGTTTAATTCATTAGCTTATTGTAGCTTTGTTTTATTTTGTTTTTAGTGTTACTCGTTCCCGTTTTATTCTCATTATATCACTCGAGCTCTGTTGATTCTAATAAACTCATAAAACGTAGCTCAAATCTGTTGTTCTTGCCTCGACCGTTTCGGCCGTTTTACAAATACTTAAATACGTAAGTTACCAATAATTGATCAATTAATGAAATGAAATCTACATTTAAAAGTAATACAACAATCTGAAAAATATAATTAGAAATAGGTTGGTAAAATATGCTATTCACTAAAAGGCAAAGTCATCCTTGAGAGGATTATGCGCCGCTGAAATGAAAACTTCAACATCCCTTCCTTCCCAACCCGGGAAAATCCGGGGCTTTTGATGGGTAAGGCCCTCCCCGGGGTGGAGAATTTGACCTTTGCCCGGGTGGGGTTGGGAAAATGGAACCGGAAGTGTCAGGTTTCAAACGATTTTTTTTTTCGGGTCACAAAGTTAACTTTTCATCAATTACATGCAGCTGTTGCATCGATCACTGTGACCAAGACACCTTCAAAACAGGAGGATTCGAAATGATCCGAACAGCTGTGATGGTGCTGGATATTTAGCAAGTTTTTCCTCCTAAATTCAGATGACCCATCCTTTGAGAAGGACTTCAGTTTTTAACAGGGACAGCCCACAATAACTTTCAAGTATCCCGCGTTCAAGCCAGGGTGCGCAATGACGTCACGCTTAGCCCCCAAGCCTGCCTGCCATAGTACAGCCAAAATGGCGGACTTACGGACGTTCGCGCTAATTGTTTGTGCGCTACGTAACTGCGCAGGTAACGCGACTGTAATATGTCACGCATTACTTCGAGCATTAGTGAAGTTGAGGTTTGAAAACCTTTGCAGAAAACGTGGTCTTGCACAGAGTTGGATAAGAGAAGATCGTGATCAGTCAAAATTGATTAAAAAAAAATTGTGAAAGTCAAGGAGACTACTGCACGACTGATTTTCGCGTTTTTTTATCAGTAGTGCACTAGTCTACTTCACTTTCATAAATATTGTTCAAGCATTAGTTAAAATAACATGGCGACAAAAACGCCGGGAGAGAAATTCCAGGCGGGCAAAAGAATGGCACATTTATTACGGAATCATCATGAAACGTTAAAAAGAAGTGAGCGGGAGGATGGAAAAGCTCTTTAAAAGGAAGCCTCTGAACGTATAGTGACTGAAAGTTTGGAAAACTCAAGGACGAACCGTTGCGTAAATAATAATTTAAATGGCTGTTTTTTTTTTTCAATGTTTTTATTACCCTACGAACCTAAGTTCAAAATAAATGCATGTTTTTGAAGTTCTTTTCCTTTACTTTCGTGAAAAGAGGGCAGTATTTTCGTCCTCGTCCGCTTAAATAGTGTGGACCTGCGTGGAAACAACCAGAGATTAAATTTCACGAAAACCACACTCCAGAAGAGGAGCATGACGGCAATGGAGAAATATTATACAAAACACTAACCAAATGAAGATGACGACTGCTTAAAACTTCGTTGCTGTGCTCGAGAAAGCTTTGTTTTGGGGTACAAACCTTTCTTCCGTTCAATGATCGATCCTCTCTTGGGTTCCAGTCCTTCCCCAACGGGTCACGCAAAAACGTGACAAACGAAGTTTTCCAAGAGCGCTAGCTTCGTAAAATCACATCGATTTTACTCCCTTGAATCATCGGTGACCCCAATTCTTTTAATCGTGAATCACTTACTCTACTTACTATCTATAAAATATGATAAAATGAAAAACAATTTCACCGTAAGAAGTTATCTTTTTTTTAAATTTTCTTTCCTCGAGCCATCGAATTCCGGTAGTGGTTGCAACGGATAGAGCTTACGAAAACGCTCGTCCAGGATGAACTCTACAGTTTACGACATCCCTAGCGGCATGAAATTATCTTAAAATCCCACCCCTAAAAACCTATGCACGGAAACCTTCACTCTAACAGTTTATTTTTAGGATTTTCGATGGATGAACAGATGAGGCTACCTTTCGTTATTATGACCGATATATCGAAATTAAGGCATTTTTCCGCTGCCATTTTCTCCGAAACAAAGTTGGCGACCCTCAATTTTTTTTTTATTTTAGGGGTAAGTACTTTATGA
>NC_090888.1:5452763-5460263 GCF_036669925.1 Montipora capricornis | reverse complement strand
ATCTTTCTACTGTGTCTACCAGAGAAATCTACGCATTTCCCACTACCCTCTCGATCCTAAGAAAATGCGAGCAGAAGGCTCTATGCACAAAGACACCACTTAGCAGGGGGGTGACAGGCAAGACTTTTACCGACACGGAAAAAAAAGAAAACTAAAAATTAAAAAAACCACGAAATTAAAGACAGATTCCGACTGGATTGCCATACGGCAACCCAGTAATAACTTTTGAAGACTTCTTAAGGCAAGTTGATTATAATCGAACGTCAAACGTTTCGCCGGTTAGGGCTTCATCAGTGACTGATAAGTTACTTTACAAGACACAATATATAACGTTTGCAATCTCGTGAAAAACTTATGTTGCTTTTGATGCGAACTAAATTCTTCGCCGAACGGTAATATGTTGAAAAATGCGGTGATGCCATGCCTCGTATAATATTAATTATTAAATTCTTAACCTCGGATAATGTAATTCTCGTGCTCTGATTGGTTCACTCTCGGTTATCAGCTCATATACCTTAGTTTGACCTTATATGGTAAATGATTGCGCTTAGCGTTGCTAAACTAAAAACGTTTACGCCAGAAAGCGAAATTTCTTTCGGTATAAAGCAAAAGAAAAACCTTTTTGTGGAAAGTTTGGATCACTTTCGAAGCTTAGAAATACGCGAAAAGGTAAAAAATGTTTTTGTGATGAGCCTGCGTCTGTCTTACAACGAGGTATTACACAACATCGCATCTTCATCAACTTTTTTCGATTTCGCTAGGATTTTCTCGCTTTTTTCGCTCGTATTTCGTAATTCTAAACTTTTGGAGTTTAAGGAATTTAATAAAACAATTATTCCATTCGCGTTTGTTGGATATAAGAGTGGTTATAGCCAACTCGGCGCTACGCGCCCAGTTGGCTATTTACCATCCCATATCCAAAGCGCGCTCACGGAAAAATTGTTAAATAACTTATGAAGACTTCTTAAGGCAAATTGATTTTAATCGAACGTCAAACGTTTCGCCGGTTAGGGCTTCATCAGTGACTGATAAGTTATTTTACAAGACATAAAATATAACGTTTGAAGTCTCGTAGAAAACGCATGTTGCTTTGGATGCGAACTAAATTCTTCGCCGAACGGCAATAAGTTGAAAAATACGGTGATGCCATGCCTCGTATAATATTAAATAACTTATGAAGACTTCTTAAGGCAAATTGATTATAATCGAACGTCAAACTTGTCGCCGGTTAGGGCTTCATCAGTGACTGATAAGTTATTTTACAAAGCATCAAAGCAACATAAGTTTTCTACGAGACTGCAAAAACGTTATATATATTCTGTCTTGTAAAGTAACTTATCAGTCACTGATGAACCCCAACCCGGCGAAACGTTTGACGTTCGATTATAATCAATTTGCCTTAAGGAGTCTTCATAAGTTATTTTATATATATAAGAAGAATAAAAATATTTGCAGGTGTAAACGGACAATAAAAATATACAAAGAGAAAGCCAGTGAAAGGTAATTAAAAACCTTAGCACGAATTGAGTCTGATTGCACATTAAGAGTAGGTCTTGACTTTTGAATAAAAACATTTCATAGACGAAGTAGTCAAATTTGTTTGTGCACTTCATCAAAACACTGAACTCTTTATAAAATCTTTTGCAGCCAAAGAATGTTTGTCGCGAAAATGTTTGGCAATTGATGAAGAAGAATTTTTGTGTTTTTCAACGCGTTGATGTAGATGGTGGCATGCGAAACCAACATAACCTGCATCGCACATACAGGTCACATTCAAACTTGTAAACAAGGCACTGTTGGTTCACAGTCGGTGGCTTAGCTTCTCGCAGTTTGAGATCTTGTTCAATCGTGACAAAAACGGGCTGAACGGTCGTGTGGATTTATGACTTAAACAACACGAATTGGGTCTAATCGATCGCTGACGGTAGGTGAGGAAACAGGTTAATCCGATGCTTTGGCGGCAACAAACCGTGAAATTGAAGACTTGACAAGTTTGTCAGGATATTTTAGTCGAGAAAACAATAATTTCAGTCGATCACATTCTTCAGAGAAGTAGTGGCAATTGGATGAAAGTCGAAATGAACGATCAAGCATCGTTTTTAATAATCCACGCTTGTACCGGTGTTCTAGCTACATGGCTTTTGTAGTGTAGCAGGGGGCCAGTATTTGTGGGTTGTAACGTATACCTTAGTCTCAACATGTGTATGTTTGTTGAGCAGCTGGATGCCCAAAAAAGGAAGCGTGCTATTACCCTCCATCTCCATTTGTTGGAGAAGTTACTTAAGAGTTTTTTATAAATATTTTTGCTATCATATTAATTAAGATGCTCCGTTTTGCCGACATATTTCTCTGTATCTGTACCCTTTAGGGTAGAATATTCTGACAGAAGACGTAAGGGTAGAATATACCGTGCAAAGAGTTCAATTAATTTCCCATCACCTTCATTTGCATCCATCTTTTTCTGATAATTCTATCCTGGCCAATGCCAATTTATTTAATGATCTAACCTTTTAAAAAGACCAGTTAAACATATAAACCTGGGTCTTTGAATTTCCTCTTTCACTTTTCTATGTGGGTTCCTGCAATGTTAAAGCTTTCCAAACAGTTGCTTCCTTTTGTCTAATTCATGGAAATTGGGTGAGTGAGAAAGGACGTAAATATCACATAACCAGGTGAGCTTAAAACAGCGAATTGAATTTTCTCGACACATGTTGACCTCAGCATTTTAATATCAGTTGGTTAAGGCGCTTTTCACGAGATGTTCATAATCCTGCAAGAGTTTTGAACCACATCAAACAGCTTTGAGTCCTGCGCATAGTTCATTCCGAAAGCTGAAATTCGACGAGATACGCATTATTCTGTCAGTTCGGTTTCAACTTTACGATAAGTCAAATTGAAAACATGTGATAATAAAAACAAGGAAAATCGCAAGTGTTTTTAGTGTGGACAATTTTAAAAATGTTTTTCCTCAAGGATTTAGGATTGGAATACGTCCGGTTCAACTAAAAGAGTGTTGTTTCATTTGTCCATACAAGAGAATTTAAATTGCCAAAAGCTAAAAGAGTAGAGATGTGATTAAAGTGCAAAGACAAAAAAAAATTCAGAGGCCCTCGACAGGCTACTTTGAATTAAGTGAATCGAATTGGCAATGTTTTTCAACTTCTGAACCAGCAAAAGTCTGTATTTCATATTTGTTTTAGATAAGGAGTACATCTTACAAATAGGGTTTTCAACTTTTGTTCTCAAAATTGATAACCTTGTGATAATTTTTTTTTTAAATGGAAGTTCAGCTTTTTCAACAGGCATCGCGCTTTTTTTGTTTTTTTTTTTCACAGCTGTGAATAGATATACAATCAGCATGACAATGAAAGTTGAACTGTTTCCAATAAAAGTCGGACAAGAAGCCTCTTAGAAGCCCGATGTCATGACCTGTTAGAGCAAACGTCGTATTTTTAATAACTCTTTACTTTCCTGTTTTGATCACGTGTACCAAATCGATTCCTGGTCGTCATTGGTTGCACTCGCAACCTATCAATCACTTCTCATCGTATGTCCTTGAAGGACTTAGTCCTTGCGCAATATGGACTGGCGGAACAGATGATTTTCATTCCCCCTTTTTATGTAAGCACATTTATGTGGTCAAAAAACCTTGCAAAGTTTCGAATTGTGCAGAAACGAAAGAACAAAACAAAGAAAAATGCCAATTATTCCCCTGAGCCTCGACTCTGTTCTTTTATTGGTGCACAACAGACCATATTCGTATTCTCAGTGTTTGACTGGAACTATTGTAGCTTGCAATAGAGGCTAATGTGGGGGAATATATTAAAAAGTATTTGCATTTGAAAAGATTCCCTCGCATAAGCCTCTATTGCAAGCTAGTTCCAGTCCAATACTGAGAATACGAATATGGTCTATTCGAAACTAGCCTATTCATTTAATCTTTAATTTTATTCAATGAAAAGAACAAAGCCTCATCATCATAGTGAGGTATACTGGGCTGCTTGATCAATATTTTAACCTGTTTCTCCGAGATATCTAGCAAGATATTAGTGTATCCTTCAGCTGTAAGGATTCAAACTTATATTGCAACAATAGTAATAGCAAGAAGCGAAGAACGTTTAAATTAGCGCGAAAGAATTGGATCTTTAATATTATTGCTTAATGTCAGTTCCTCATTTTTAAGAGTCTCAGTATACTTTCAGGGAAGTAATTACATTCCATCTTTCAAATACGAACGTCAGCTACGAATTCAAGAGCGATGGTTAGGAGTGGGACTAATTTGTTTGTTTGTTTGTTTGTTTGTTTTTACCAGGACACGACTTTGGAGATAAATCCATGTTGACGATTCGCTATTTTACGAGAACACAGATGCATACAAAATGATGTACATTCATCCTTGTGTCGCCCCAGCAGTTGTATTACTTGTTGCGACGTTTTGTGGAATTAAAATCTGTGGACCAGCCCAAGCTCAAAGCACAGGTAGATTTTAATAAATGAATTCATATATATCATACCATATATCATACATCTTTATTTACCCTCGGATTTTTAGAGTAGCTTGGTGTAGCTAATATCTCCGAGCATTTACTCTCCCAACCATGATACACCACAGAAGACAGACCACAACACCGAATTAACAAACAAGAAGAGGTGACGCCTTATTGAATAAAAATTGATCACGGCCATAGAAGAGGTTGCAATCAGTAAAAGCAATAATCATCTATGGTGACGTTCTCTTTTTAACTTTTTTAAACAAGGAGCAAGGATGGCACAGTCGGTTAGTACGCGGCCTTGGTGCAAGAGATCCTGAGTTCGATTCCCGGATCTCGCATCCTTGTTTCGACTCCTTTCCTTTCCGTGTAGCTAGTAGCTTTAAATACTCGTAAAACGGAGCACTGATGGAGAGGGGGGAGTAAAATGAGCGCACCGTCGACCTTAGGTTTGTCAGTGATTAAAAGTTACTGTTACGAGTTATTGACGGTAAATAAGGTCTACTTTACTTTACTTTACTAAACATAATTTCAACTTGATTATAGGAAATATTCTTGCCACAGCATCTGCATCGTTGCCCTCAAAACCTTCCCCATCAATCCCCGTTCTACTTTTGAGTACTCTACCCGTTGGTGGACTACCTGGTGAAGCCAATGACACAGTACCTTCAAGCTATCCTCAACTCCTGCCTCCACTCCTGCCTCCACCCCTGCCTCCACCCCTGCCTCCACCCCTGCCTCCACTTCTTCCTACTGAAGAGGCTATCAGATCCTTTCTCGTGGCTTCAATAGGATGGAACTGCACCCCGTCTATTGAAGGTATGACACTTTTCTTATCTGTTTCCTTTAAATATTCTTTCCTTTTATTCCTTTCTGACTTCCTTCTTCTCTTCAAATTAATGAGAACCCGAAAAGAATAGTCTCTAGTATTGCCAAAGTCTAATTTGCTCTTAAACATGCGAACGCATTATTATCAAATGAGTCGCTTCTGTTTCTGCTTTTATTCGAGTTCGTTCAAGCACGACGGAATATTCAAGATGGCGATCAACAAACATCAACACAGAGACGAAACAGCTAAACGATATTAGAAGCCCTCCCAGGGGTTTTGGGGAACATGGGAACATGGCTAGTTATGGCTAATTTGAACTGGGAACAGGGACACAAATACCTTAGGGAACAAGGGATAAAAAAGCTATGAAGAAGTTTGAAAGCAATTTGGGGAACAAGGAAACACAAGGAAATATTTAAGGGGAACAAGGGAACAAAGACCCCCGCTGGAAGGGCTTCACATCTCAAGATTCTACGACGGCGGCGCAAATTTCCCTTTCGTAAACGGTCGTTGCCATTTCTCAGAACGGTCGTTGCCATTTAAAAGGGTCGATGCCATTTACAACGGTCGACTACACACTTCACGTCAAAGAAACAAACTAGGAAAAAATAGTAACAAAAATTAAGACAAAAAAGGGAAAAAAAACATTTATAAAAGAAAAACTGGAGGAAAAAAAGAGTGCGAAATTTTCAAGACTCGAACTCGGGTTCTTAGTCCACACCCTAAACAGTCCATAACCCGAACCCCAACTCATATGACCAGCGAGACACAACTCCCAGTAACCTTAACCTTTTCAGTTGTTAGACCTAATGAGTGTAATTTGGAGCGAAAAAATGGTATCGACCGTTTCAAATGGCAACGACCGTTTACGAAAGGGAAATAAGCGACGGCGGCGCCAATTATAACGTCACCAAATAATAGCTATTAATAAGCGAAACAATCGATCTGCATGTGCGGTGAGATAATTTGTACATTTCTTTTCATTTCTCTGCAATTCTACAACGTGAAATGACCAAAATCTCAATCTCTGAGGACTACGTGAGGACAAAGTGACGAATTTTACTTTTTTTCGCCTGGTTTCAACACCGTTCCTCCCACTTCAGTTCCTGAATAGTTCGGTTAGTTTATAGAAGTTCCACGAACAGCACTAAAAACGAAAAAGTTTGGAAAATGCAAAGTTGTAATCTTTTAACAACGTTTCCGTTGACGTCGCCGTTGTAGATCTTAAGGTGCCTATTTTAAGATCTACGACGGCGACTTCGACGAAAACGTCATCGTAATATAGAAATTGGCAATATCTTATAATAAGTCTCTCGCGATTATTCCATCTCGTTCGCGTCGAACAATGTGGGTGAACTATCCTAAAAATAAAACGGTATGAGCCGTGAGCAGTTTCAGATTAAAGAAACAGAATGGAAGATTTAAAATTGTAAGTTCGCGTTGTCATCAAAACCTCAAATTCGGTGATTTCACGTTGTTGATGTTGTTGTGAAGAGCACCGCAAACATATGTGCAAAAATGCTTGCCGCACAATTGTGTTGCATCCGTTCCTCTTTTTATTGTTGTTTTGTGGCGTTCTTGTTGAGGACCGCATCTTAGATCATCTTAAAGTCCCCATCTACAAGATGAGAAATCTTAAAACTTATTACGGACACGTTGCTTTTTAGGGTTTTTATTGCATAAATTATCGCAGAGCTCTGCATGCATGCACTGTTGATTAATAAACATCTGCATGTGCTTGTGGTACCACGCCATTTATAGCTCGTCTTCGAGTTTAATAGGGACCTCTAGCAAGGACGATGACGTCGGCTATGAGAACGTCTAAGAATATTATTTCCCGTTATTGTAATAATTTGCCACTTACCCCAATTCGCTCGGCATGGGGAAGTGTCTGTATCAACATTACAGGAATAAAATAGGTGAGAAAGGCAGTGTGGATATTTAGAGAAAACTTGAAATTTATGGTCAGGCGCTCACGTTTTCCCCATCATCTCAAATGTGGTCAATTCACGTCGTTGTCAGAGCGAGAACGGCATGCAAATGTACACAAGACTAGTGTAAAACGCACGTGGACAAGAGGTATCAAAACCTATAAGTTTCCATGGTATTTAACGCTGGTTAGCGCTATCATGCTTCGAACAACCCGGGCCAGAGCTTTAGTCTTTGTTCGTTGGTCTTACT
>NC_090888.1:5440263-5445263 GCF_036669925.1 Montipora capricornis | reverse complement strand
GTTAAGGCAACATTACTCTGCGGTAGCCCTGTCAGGAAAATTATTTTATTCGCATTTCTTTAAGCCCAGATTAGAGGGCGAACTCCCTGGTATTTTTTTTTTGTCTTTTTATCACATAACCCCGAAATCAATATGCAAACGTTAAGAATGATTACTAGAAGGTTTGCTTTAAGTTAGGAGGTAATTTAATGGTCACTTACACCAAAAAGATCGAGCAGAAATCGCCTGCAGAGCCACGTGTGAAAAATTGTCGCACCTCAGCTGCAACGGTCATAAATAGGTGTTAAATTTTTGTTCAGGTCATAAATAGGATATGGGTTTTGGGAGGTGGGCTGCACACCCACACCAAACTTTTCTGGGAGTACCCCAAGCCCCCGGGATTGTTGAGAATAAAGTGAACATGTTTTTTGCTGGCCTTGATTGGTCCTTTTGGCAAAAACGGCGTGCAAGGTCTTCAGGCTGGCAAAAAAAAAAATATATAAATTGTACTAAAATGGATGCTAAGCACATGACTCTTAAAGAAGAAAGTCAGGCTTGTCAACGCCAATAAAAACCTTGCACTAAATTTAGACACTCGCCGAATTTTCACAAGCCTCTAAAGCGCAGGTTTTAATTCGTCTTCAAAGAAGTCCAAAACGTGACATCGTACCACCTTTTTGTACAGTATTCAGTGGCCAGGCCACATTTTTGTGATGCCATTCCATCCAAGAGATTTTGCTGAAATGGCTTCCGACAAGCAGTCCAAAATCCGACAGTCTGAATTCAAGATTTTGGCCGTCCAAAATCCTGCATTCAGGATTTTGGCAATCCAAAATCCTGAATTAAGGATTTTGGCAGTCCAAAATCCTGAATTAAGGATTTTGGCAGTCCAAACTATTGAATTCAGGATTTTGGCAGTCCAAAATATTGAATTCAGGATTTTGGCAGTCCAAAATCGAGAATTCAGGATTTTGGAAACTTCACTTTAACTCTACTTTACTTTACTTTACTTCTACGACGTAACTCTATGAAAGTAACTCTGAGAATAGCTGTCCCTCGTTCTTATCACTTTGATTTTACTTTTCAAAACACTGATTTTCTTCCTATTGGTTTTATTGTGAGATTTCATGCCAGTTTATTCACAGGTTTTTTTAGCATATTTTCAGCAAAATTTCTTCACAGGTTATTTCACAGGTTTATTCACAGGTTTTAAAAGTGAATTTTCTTCCTATTTTGATCACATGTTTTTTCATATGTTTTTTCACAGGTCTTAAAATTCACAGGTTTTTTCACAGGTTCTAAATTTTGTGATTTTTCTACAAAATTTAGCACTTGCAAAATTCACAGTTTTTTTCACAGGGTGTTTCTGTGTCAGATGATATTTCACAGGTTTTTCACGGGTTTTTCACAGGTTCTCATCCAATAGTGTCTGTCGATGCTTAACTATGGTTTACCGACTGTTCGACCGTATTTAAAAGCATACGATTAAATTGAAGGGATGAACAATAATATTTATGTACCCCAGGCCCGTTGTTGTTATATTGGAAATCTACCTAAATAGTACGTAACGTAAGCGCTGGCGTTGCAGAGCGGGATCAATGTTTGAAGGCACAATTCTTCCGTGAATAAAGCCTCAGCTAAATTTATAATGATTCTATGTTAACAGTAGAAAAGATACTTACTCTTAAATCGTTTGGAACTTCTACATTCGACTGTGATCGTCCTTTCCTGCGTCTGCTTTTGTGTACTGTCTGTTGTTGACGTTCCAGTTGATTTCTCAACATTTCATTTTCGTTTCGAAGACTTGCATTCGCCTCTTCCAATTTCTTCTGTCCTTCTTGAATCGACTCAAGCCTCCTATTCATCGTTTCCATCAACACAAGTTGTCTTTCTTGAAGTGGATTTGATGGATCCATAGCGAAAATCAAAAAACCAACGTAAGTAAACTCTCTGAGGTAAACGCACGCCGCTTACATGTAGATCGATGGCAAGTGAAATGCACGTGTGGCTTGTCTCCCGGGAAGCATGGGATTGGCTACCATACATTCATGACGTCAGAGTGTTTGTCACGCAAGAGAAACAACTCTTTCGCGATCGCACTTCATAGCACAATGCTGTGTTCGAGCACTAGTATTAATGATGAGGATTCGCGGATTTCTTCTTTGGGTTTCGAAACACCAACCTCTCTTGATTTTCTTGCTAACAAATGCGATGCTTGTGGGAAATCCTTTCTTCATTCATCTTCTTACCGACGTCATTTGAAAACTCCATGTCGATCCCGAAAGCGACGTCGACTATGGCTTCCTGAGGAAAGTGACAACGACGAACTAGAAGATGATGACGTCTCAGCTTTATTGGATGCTTCTCTGAGTGAAAACATCGGTAAGTTTTGCATGTTCCGGGAACGTGAAAACAATGAATCCTATGACAGGGTCGTAACGAGGTATGGGATCACATAAAAAGAGCCGGGATCAGGGACCACAGCCCTAGGATCTGGAATCACAACGCTCGGGATCAGGATCAGCAGTATTTTTCATGGAACGAGATGCTTCCGTGAAGCATACACTGGCTTGCCTGTGGTACGTGCTACAGAAAATCAGAAGGCACTGAATTGTGTGGTATTGAAATACAGCATTCCAGTCTCTGAAGAATAACAAATAAAAGAGAAGCGAGAAACATTGGCTTCTGGGCTGACATGTTGATAATTTTCAAGTTCCCTTACAACTTCCTTGCACCACAAGTGTGCCCTCTGAGCATCTGAGAGCTTTGTAATACTAAACTTCACTGAAGTCAAGCCCTGTTGAGCGGGGTTAGTGTTAGGATGGGAGACCAAAACAATGAACCCGTCACAAAAAACAGAAGCATCTGACTGAAAATACTATTAACGCTAACAAATGCGAACTCAGCAAGGTACAGATTTTGTTAGCTTGCTTTATGCAAAACAAATATTGATGAAAAAGCAAATAACTATTGATACAAAGTTTTCAGAAAGAGCAGAAGGAAGTTTCCGGGACGGTCGATCGAGGATGAAATATTTACGACATGAAAACAACATTAATTTTGAACCGTGAATATAGAATATAAAAAGTTACGATCAGCGACAAACATTTTGGGAGATTTTTGCTATGTTCAAGTAAATTGCAAAATCGAAAAGTGTCATGGCCGGAATTCAGCGGGCGCCGTGATTAAGTTACCGCGGCATGTTTACTCGTCAAACAGTGAAGCATCTGTGTCAAATGATGGCAAGATACCGGGTTTTTAAAAAGTTTCTTTTTCTGTCAAGTGTTATAAAGTTTGACAATGAAATGAGCGAAGTCAAAACAAAGATCACAATCGCCCAACTCTTGTTTATGCAAAGTCAAAATTTACTCTCCAAGACGCGTACGACGTTATTATCACCAGGTAATTCCATCATTTTGGAAATAGCAGCTACTTTATTATTCATCTGCGTCACAAGTTTTCACTGATTTTGGGGCTCATTTTGTTGAAACTCAAGCACGCTTTCAACAGGCCTGTGAACCCTTCCTGCTTACAGAGCAAAACTAAAAAACTTCTCGCATATCACATTTCAACCTTAAGCTCGAAAATTCAATACACAACATGATATTATAATTCACAAAGGCAGAAAATACCACAGAATCCTTTTCCAGCGAAAGTTTTATTGAAACAAACAACATATTTGCTCTTAGAGGCGAAAACCTCTTCCTATTTCATTGCGTGCGTGAAGACAAGAAACTCAATTGTGTCAAATTACCTTGTACTTCAGGTAAATACTGCTCACTTTGATTTCGTCTCGACGGGCAATAGATTGTTGTCGAAGTCCAGTACTCGTCGCTTTTGAGATTCATGCCTAGTTTATCCAACTGACTTTCCATTATTGAGCTCCATAAGGGTATATTTTGTTTAAGGGTCCACTAAAACGCCATTCGCGTTGCATGACTTTCGACGCCATTGCAGGCTAAGTTAATGATTCTACTGTGTCCACCAGAGAAATCTACGCAGATCCACTACCCTCTCGATCCTAAGAAAATACGCGCAGAAGGCTCTATCCACAAAGACACCACTTACCAGGGGAGTGACAGGCAAGACTTTTACCGACACGGAAAAAAAAAAAAAAAAAAAAAAGAAAAAAAAGAAAACAAACAAACTAAACGAAGACCACGACTGGGTTTGCCTTATAAGGCAACCCAGTAATGAAGGGATCGGGGATCAAATTTTTGCGGGTTCAGGGATCAAGCCTATTGACGATTGCTTGTCTCCTTTTTTTTTCCCTATCAGATGATTGTCCAGAATTTGGGAGTGTGAACTTTATGAATCAAGAGTCTTCTGATGAAACAGATACAACAGCAAATGCTGAGGTATTCAGTCATTCCGATTATTTTTAAACTCTAAATCTTTTCCTTGGTAATGTCAACAATGATGCTTAATTGACTTTTTTTATTTATTTATTATTATTTTTTTAATTTAAAGGGAAGGCCATTCCAAGAGGTCTCTGAAAGTGAATCGGAGAACAATGACGTACCCAAGTCTAGTGATGAAGACCAGAATGATGAAATCAATACATTTGATGATGAAATCAATGAAGATAGTTCACTTCATTGGAAGGAAGAAGACATACAAGGGCTTATGCAAGATCTTAATGAACCTCTCCCAGACCCTCCTTATGAACAACCAATTTTAACTCGCATCAATTTTCTTCTACGTTGGCTGTGCTGTTTTATTTTATACTGGCAAGTTGTTACTCGTGTTAGTGATACAGCAGTGGAGTGGCTTCTTTTATTTCTCGGAAAGTTCTTTGAAAGTTTGGGGAACGGATTGGACTCTGAGCTTTTGAAGAACCTTGTCCTTTTTTTTCCAACGAGTATGTATATGTTGCACAGGATTGCTATGGTGCAAAAAGATGACTTTGAAAAATTTGTTGTCTGTTCAAAGTGTGCAAAACTATATCACTTGGATGAATGCTTGGAAAGAAAATTTGGAACAGTTCTCCCAAAGCATTGCTCCAACATTCTGTTCCCTCT
>NC_090888.1:5400263-5427763 GCF_036669925.1 Montipora capricornis | reverse complement strand
AGCTTCACTCCGCATCAGTGCCTGACGCTGATGATCTTGCATTGCTCAGTTTTGTGATCTCCATGTTGAATGCACTTACTGGATCTTGTTTGTCGTAGATGCTCAGGAGATTCACTTTGCAGTCGAATGCTGGTATTAGGGAAGAAGACACTGCAAACAGGATTAATAAACAAACACAATTACTCTACTTACTTTTATTATTTTTGAGTGTTGTTCATTATAGGTCAAAAATAAAGAACTGTTCTGGCTTCCTGACCTGACAAGTTAAATGACAAAGTTAGGGTGATTCCCTAGAAATATAACTTGTCTTAGATTTCAGGTGAAACTTCGCACACTGTCAAGGAGATGATAATAATGTAATAAAAATATGGAGGTCGTCGTGCTCGTTTCCATGGACGACGCTTACAAACACAGCTATTTAAGACACATTGACAATTGCAGCGCATCCCGATGTTGGACAAATAAAACTCTATTTTATAAAAGCAATCCATGATATAACGCAGAGCCTGTTGTCATTCTATGGTTAATTCACTTGTGTACCTGAAAAAATGTATTTAAATGGCTTTGGGAGTACTTATCAGCCCAAAATAGATTTGATTAGAGCGTCTGTTCCACTTGTAATAATATGGCTTCTTCCATACAGTTTTGTGAAATTTCCAAAAAACTGGCCATAGATTTTTGCTTATTTTTTTTACCACTTCATGAAGACAACACTCTCAACAAAAATACAAAATAAAAATGGGGGGTCACTGTACTCATTCAGGACAAAATAGCCATTCCTTGACGGATTAAGCTTGGCGTCAATGAAAATCCGCTATTTATCAATGTGCCCGCACTACTGTGCGCGCAACTGATGCAAGAAATTATGCGCTGTATGGTTGTGCAATGCAAAACCAGGGAATCACCTAAAGACGAAGTAGAGAGATGCATATCATTCTATTGACTACCTGAAGTTGTTGACTGGATCACTGTAAATTGTGCATTACTGTAATAACACGTTGAGGAAAATCAAAGACTGCAAGCAGGAGAAAAATAAGCAGGAATCCAAGTACCTTGAGCCTGTGAACTCCCCAACTCTAGCAGCATCCCTCTGGGTGGTATGAAGACCTCTATGAAGTGTCTCATGAGATCTTGCTCTTTCTTGGCGACAAACCAATATGTGGCACTCCTTGAAGTTGTGCCAACAAAAAGGACTGCAACCTTTCCGACTCTATTTGTGAGTCCAGTGCCAGCTGTTTAATAAGACAAGTTTAATAAAGAACATTATCAGTGAGAAAACTTAGCTTAAGTCAGACTTAACACTGACAATAATGTACAGGTGATTAAGTGGTCATCATTGTTGACTTCTCATCAATGCAAAGTTACAAATATGTTTGCCAAAGATGGGTCACAAATCCTTGGAAAACAGCATAAATAATGAGAACAATAATATTATTGTTCTCGTTAGTTCATCGGTTAATCATAGTCTATCACCATAGATAATTATTATCTCCTTCCAATTTTCTGTTAATAGATATGCTGAGATTTGTAAGGACAGGCAAAGTCAGTAACATAAAAGTGCAGTGTATTGTACAGAGGCTTGAGAGTTCTTAAAGAATACCAAAATTATTAGTAATGTCGAGATTCTTAAAGTCATCACCAATCTTGCTCTCTAAACAATTATCAAAATATATAGTGAGGAACTATTTTTTTGTTCCACTGTAACGGTTGACTTAGTGGATTTCTAATAATTTACAGTGTACTAGCCAACATGTTAAAGGAAAATCTGTCTGGGTCACCTTGGTTGCAAATACATGTAGCATTAACACACTAGTCTGATACCTTTGGCAGACATTCCACTCCAGGCCACATACATAATGTGACCCTTGCCAGCTGGGGTGCATCCTTCAAAGAGGCTTAGATCTGAATTCTTTCTTATCACAATAATGTAGTTTGAAAGTTTTGATCTTGTATTCAGACCACAGATCTGTCTTATCACCGATTTAACTTTCTCCTCACACCAGGTCTAGAAGTAGACATAAATAACAACTTATATCAATACCCTATAATCGAAATTATAGTATTTTATAGTACGTGCGACTTAATTTAGTAATGCTCCTTATGAATGCTATGAATGGCATTAAACCACTAATTAAAAAATCAGTTCGCACATTGTTGAACTTACTTGCTGGTATTGTATCACTGTGAGGTCTGCGCCAGTGAATGGGATGTTCCTTTGGAGTTCTGAGGTGACTTTAATTATGTCCTCAGATCTTAAAGCACAATACCATGTTCCATTAATTTTAGACAGTGTGGAGTGGCCTTCAATGAAAAAGAGCAGTAAAATTAGTCATCAGTCAAATTATGTTAGTGTTGGCAACTAAAGTACACTCCCACTGAATAATTAGCATCAATAAAATGCACATTTACAATGTACATGTAACGTATGAAAGTGTTTGTTAACAACTGTCTGTTGTAGTAATCACAATTCTATAGATGCATTAAAACTCAAGAATTACCACTCTGGCCATTATCTTGGACTGACACTTCTGCTTGCAGGGCTCTTTCAATAAGTGCCATGAACTCCCTGTCTGCCTTTCGTTTATGAACTGAGCCAATAAACTGCTGGAGGAGCCCCTCTGATGTAAAATCTGGAAACCTTAATTATTGATAAACAATGTGTTAAAGTATGAATAAGGTAGACTGGTCCAATAAACACAACTTAATAATCACAGCATACCAGCAGTACACACAAGTATTTAGAATGGGTCATCAAAGATGTATTATGACTGTTATGTCTGAAAAGAAAGGAGGTATGCTACACAAGATTACAGAAACAAATAACACCAGAACACAGATTTAGTATTTGGCTAAATTTCAGTTGTATGCATTAATTTGTGTAAAACAGTGTATTCCTTATGGTACAATTTGTACAGGCTTTGTCTTGCCTATGTCACCTTTCTAATGCCTCCTCCCAGGATTCACAACCTGCTTTTTTTTACAAACTCTGTCTTCAGAGCTGCTATGTTCTATATCTCCATAGCTCTAAGCTTCATTTCTGCAAATGACATTTCCCCATCTGCAACTTTTGCTAACAAAGCTTTCAGGCTGTCTGTATCTAGCCCACGAATGCATTTAAACTTGGAGGCCACCAAGTTCGGTTGTTGCATCGCTCCACACATAAGCTACTTTGCTTGACTAACACTGCTTGTCTGGTCTTTTGAGGAGAAAATCATGTCAAAGACTCAATACATGTAGTTTAAAAATGCAATGCATGTGTATGCCACTGAATTAATATTAATATGCAGCACGGGAGTTTCGGGCTTTCAGACTTTTAAACTTGTGTTTTGCGTTTACACGCTGAATTTTTAAGCTACATGTGGTGAATAAATGACATATCACGTTTCCCTAGATCGAACCATCAGAGGTCCAATCGGTCAGTTGGAAACGTAAGTAATGGCAGACTGTGAAATCCAGGACTTACACTCAAAGTAAATAGCCTTTGGATAACAGACCTTAACATTTTGCCAGTCAAGTGTAGAGCAAATCTGAAGAAAAAAAGGAAGTGATTTTTTGGTCATAGTTACTGTGGCACTTAAACAATAGGGCAATTCTGTAGATCTGCCAGTGATGAAGCTAAAGTAGTAATGTGATCATTAATTTTATCCAGCTGGTCTGTCCATGGAAATTTCCATAAAGCTGTTACTGATTTGGTAAAAAGCTTAAGTATTGGATCATATTTTATCCAGACCTGTTCATGGAAGTTTCCATAGATCTGCTAGTGATGTGGTTAAGAGTTTACATATGGGATCATATTTTATCCAGACCTGTTTATGGAAATTTTCCTAAATCTGTTAGTCATGTGGCAAAGAGCTCAAGTGTGAGACCATATTTTATCCAGACCTGTTCATGGAAATTTCCATAAAACTGTTAGTGATGTGGCAAAAAGTTAAAATATGGGATCATATTTTATCCAGGCCTGTTCATGGAAATCTCCATAGATCTGCTAGGGATGTGGTTACAAGGTTAAATATGGAATCATTTCTTATCCAGGCCTGTTTATGAAAATTTCTATAAAGCTGTGAGTGATGTGGCAAAAAGCTGAAGTATGAGGTCATATTTTATCCAGACCTGGTCATGGAAATTTCCATAGATCTGCTAGTGATGTGGTTAAAAGTTTAAATATGGGATCATAATCTTATCCAGGCCTGTTTATGGAAATTTCCATAAAGCTGTTAGTGATGTGGCAAAAGTTTAAGTATGCGATCATATTTTATCCAGACCTGTTCATGGAAATTTCCATAGATCTGCTAGTGATGTGGTTAAAAGTCTACATATGGGATCCTATCTTATCCAGGCCTATTTATGGCAATTTCCATAACGATTTTGGTGATGTGGCAAAGAGCTTAAGTATAGGATCATAATTTATCCAGACCTGTTCATGGAAATTTCCATACATCTCCTAGTGATGTGGTTAAGAGTTTATATATGGGATCATATCTTATCCAGGCTTGTTTATGGAAATTTGCATAAAGATTTTAGTGATGTGGGAAAAAGCTGAAGTATGGGATCATATTTTATTCAGACCTGTTCATGGAAATTTCCATAGATCTGCTAGTGATGTGGTTAAGAGTTTACATATGGGATTATATTTTATCCAGACCTGTTCATGGAAATTTCCATAGATCTGTTAGTGATGTTGTAAATGGTTAAAGTATGGGATCATTTTATGCATAGCTGTTCATAGAAATTTCTATAAATCTCGTAGTGATGTGATAAAAAGGTAAAGTGTAGAATCATATTTTATCCAGACCTGTTTATGGAAATTTCCATAAAGCTGGTAGTGATGTGGTACTCAAGTGTATTAAGGCTTGACCAGCCTAATTATTATGCATATTTTTATTTGAAGGGAAGGCATTTGTCCCGGACCTATGAAACTTGGCAGGCAGTTAGTTATCGGTATTGTTATAACTTTTCCAAAATATCCCGTACCACATTCTTGTCACGTGACCCGAAATCAACTTATAACAGTTATATTTTTTACTCAAAAATGGGGAACATTCAGCTACATTATATCAATCTTGTTTCTTGATTATTCGATGACCCCTTCTAAGGGCTTTGTCATGCCGCCTTTTAATCATGTCCACATGTTAAGAGCAATGAACAATTGAGGAAAATAGGTCACGTGACATGATAAACATCCAAATATCTTAAAAGGTAAATACGGAGTACCACATTAAAAGGCGGCATTCGATACGCACAGTTGTACTAAACGTGTTAATGCCAAACGTTTTCAAAATTTTGAAGTATAAATGTTCCCCATTTTTGAATAAAGGATATAAACGTTATAAGTTGTTTTAGGGTCACGTGACCAAAATGCGATGCAAAATATTTTGGCGAATCAATAAAAGCACCGATAAAAACTTTCTGCTAAGTTTCATAGACATTGGACAAACGCTTTACTTCAAATAAAAATATGCATAATAATTAGATTGGTCAAGCCTTAATAATACACTTGAGTAAAAAGCTAAAGTATGGGATCATATTTTATATAGACTTGTTCATGGAAATTTCTATAAAACTGCTAGTGATGTGGTAAAAAGTTTAAGGTATGGGTTGATATATCATCCATGCCTGTTCATGGAAATCTCCATAGATCTGCTAGGGATGTGGTTACAAGGTTAAATATGGGATCATTTCTTATCCAGGCCTGTTTATGAAAATTTCTATAAAGCTGTGAGTGATGTGGCAAAAAGCTGAAGTATGAGGTCATATTTTATCCAGACCTGGTCATGGAAATTTCCATAGATCTGCTAGTGATGTGGTTAAAAGTTTAAATATGGGATCATAATCTTATCCAGGCCTGTTTATGGAAATTTCCATAAAGCTGTTAGTGATGTGGCAAAAAGCTTAAGTATGCGATCATATTTTATCCAGACCTGTTCATGGAAATTTCCATAGATCTGCTAGTGATGTGATTAAAAGTCTACATATGGGATCCTATCTTATCCAGGCCTATTTATGGCAATTTCCATAACGATTTTGGTGATGTGGCAAAGAGCTTAAGTATAGGATCATAATTTATCCAGACCTGTTCATGGAAATTTCCATTCATCGGCTAGTGATTTGGTTAAGAGTTTATATATGGGATCATATCTTATCCAGGCTTGTTTATGGAAATTTGCATAAAGATTTTAGTGATGTGGGAAAAAGCTGAAGTATGGGATCATATTTTATTCAGACCTGTTCATGGAAATTTCCATAGATCTGCTAGTGATGTGGTTAAGAGTTTACATATGGGATTATATTTTATCCAGACCTGTTCATGGAAATTTCCATAGATCTGTTAGTGATGTTGTAAATGGTTAAAGTATGGGATCTTTTTATCCATAGCTGTTCATAGAAATTTCTATGAATCTCGTAGTGATGTGATAAAAAGTTAAAGTTTAGAATCATATTTTATCCAGACCTGTTTATGGAAATTTCCATAAAGCTGGTAGTGATGTGGTAAAAAGCTGAAGTATGGGACCATATTTCATATAGACCTGTTCATGGAAATTTCTATAAAACTGCTAGTGATGTGGTAAAAAGTTTAAAGTATGGCTTGATATATCATCCAGACCTGTTCATGGAAATTTCCATACATCTGTTAGTGGTGTTGTAAATAGTTAAAGTATGGTATAATTTTATCCATACCTGTTCATATCAGTATCTATAGACCTGCTGGTGGAAAGTTAAAAAGTTGTGAAGTTTCTTTTCGATAGTCGTGATAACCACGATTTCATGAACAAAGTTTTCCTTATCGTTCAGTGTCCTGTACCGTGGTTACAAATTGAGAGTAAGAGACCTATATCAGCCAACGTTCTTGACATTGGCAAATAACGCCTCTTTAGATTACTTGGATTACCAAAATTGCCTTACTTCAGAAAATGCCAACTTAAAAAATTACGTGTTGTATATCACTATCTTAAAACTATTTGGTAACTTGTGAATCAGCCTAGCAGCTCTAATGTGAATCATTTCTAGATCTTTAAGCTTGGGTCCAGACCCCCAGATCACAATTCCATATAGAACACTTGGAATTACTATCTTATAGTAAAAAGTCTCCAAGATACATTAGGTGTAGATAGAAAATTTATACGTCTCAACATTTGACTTTGGCATTAAATGCAGATCGAGCCAATGCAATATGTTGAGACCATGAGGGTTTGTCATCAATTGTAACCCCAAGGCAATTGGTGGAAGACACATACCGAATGGTGTCCTCACCCCACTTCAGATGTCTCAAAGGACCTATGAAGGGGATTTACCTTCATGTAAAATCAATCTGTTACTAAGGCACCAGGAATTAACCTGGTCTAAGACAGCCTGTAATGCTGGTAGAGTTTTCCAGGCGCACGGCATCAGGTGTTTTCGTCATAACCATTTACCCATAGGCAAATTTTATACGGTCACTGACCAATTAAAACGTGCGCTTTCCTTCTGTTATGTTACAATTGAACTTTAATCAAGTGGTTATTATCACTATCGTTATCATTTACAGGTGCAGACAACGAGTCAACCCTCAAGGAAACCCATTAAGCCAACATGAAATATGCCGCCCTGTCGTAAACCAACACTGTCCAGAATATGTTGGTTTTGCAGTCCGAAGCACATGCCCAAGGAACTGGAAAGATGAGATTGTGCTCACTAAATGTCAGAATGAAGACCAAACTGATCTGTTTAATGACTGGCCCGTGTTTGATCGCGAGAAGCGCATTACTTACAGAAATGTTTTTTGTGCAAGGTGCAATGGCGCAGTAAATACAACCTACTGGAAACTCGAAGCGGATTGTAGTGAATGGTTTAATACAACGGCGTTCAATCTTAGTGATTTTATGCGCTTCGCGCATGCCAACTGTTCAGCAAAAATCATAAAAACTTGGGGGCAATACTTGAAGCAATGCATCCCTCGTTTTCAAGACTGTTCCGGGATTGGTTGGGAGAAAAATGGATCGTACTGCCAATCACAGTGCCTGGGGTATGCTTTTCCTGTTTGTTTCATCACAAACAAGAAGACAGTAAGATTTCGAAATCTGCAATGCGCATTGTGTAACGGATTTAAGCCAAGCTCTTTGAAGATTGATTGTTCCTATGGAAGTTCGCCCTCTCGACCATCTTTTAATTCCTTTTTACCGCCCTTGACTATCCTGTTTGATTTTACTTACTCTTTCGAGAACAGGGTTACAGTCACAGAAAGAAAAATGCATTTCGAGCGAAATATAAAACACCTTTGGTACTGTGCTGCTAACGAATTGTACGACCCATACGTTGGAAAATGTAAAAGCATTGTCAATTTACACCCACCACAAACTGACATGCCCATTTCCCAGAGTGAAAAAACAGTACCCATTGATTTCATATCAAACGAAACAAGATTGTTGTTGAATTTGAACTGCACTTTCGTAGCTTTCAACCAAAGCGATTATGAACAACGACCTAATGGTACCGTCTACATTACACCTCATCACAAGATTTATGAGAATACAATGTACACAATTCGCAGGAATATTTTGCTACTTTGTGTCAACTTTTCAAGAAATGCGACAGTGTTTTCCGAACAGCCAAGCGCATGCTACCTCACTAAAACGACGCCAACTTCTCTCCAAATAATGACTTTTGCTGGCTGCATTACGTCAATGGCATCCCTCCTTCTCCTGTTGGCAAAATATACTCTGTTTTCTGAACTGCGCAACTTGCCTGGAAGGATCATCATTAACTTATCGCTATCTTTGCTGTTGTATCAAGGCGTCTTTCTCGCTGCATTGAAAACTTACAGTCATGAGCAATGCCAGGCCATTGCCATTCTCCTTCATTACTTTGTCCTATGCTCTTTCACATGGATGAATGCTATGGCGTATGATGTGCACAAGACATTTACTTCCTCGGGTAAGTTTAAGAGTACGTTTACTTTTGGTTGAAGGGTGCTCTCAAAAGAGTATACGTAGATCTCGGATCATAGGGTTTCTTCACCATCAAAAACCAGAAGATTCCGGCCAAAAAAACTGATTTCCAGAACTGAATGCAAGTAATTAATGAGATGCACGCTGTTGATTTCCAACACGAATTGTCCATTTAAGTCTATGCATTTGCTGCCTATTTCCAACGATAAGGTAAAGTCTGCCATGAGCCTAGAAGGCCCAACAGGCCGGCGCTTATCTCCGGTTTCTCTAGCATGCAAGGAATAGGAGTATTTCTACTCCCCCCTGGATGGGATGCTAGTCCACCGCAGGGTTACCCCCAGCATTTTCACCAGTACCCATTTATACACCTGGGTGGAGAGAGGCAACGTGAGAGTAAAGTGTCTCGCCCAAGAACACAAAACAATATCCCTGACCAGGACCCGAATTTCCAAAAATAAGGTAAGGGTAAAGGTTAGCGTTATTTCTTGGTTTGGGTAAAATGCAGATGCTTATCTTTACACTGAGGAGTGGAGTTTTGGGGACAATTTGTGGCAATGATTTTTCTGTATTCCGAACGTGAGCGATGTTGAAGTTACGGAGGAAAGCAAGGGGACACATCGTGACCCTTATAAAAATCGTCATTCATCTAGCTACATTAATAAATATTCTAGACATAGGCCCAAAAGAAGCAGATGCCATGACAACAAGGTTAAGTGGAGACCTGGGAAAAAGTGGCCTTGACCTTCTTTTGTCGGCGCTATTAATAAACCAGATATGTCCAGGATTGACCTAATTAGATGCACTTTGATTTCACCGTAAAAAGCCGAAAAAATAGTTTTTCGGATATAGAATTCAGGATTGGCTTTAGGAAAGAAGTGAACAATACATATTCTTGGTATTTTACGGCAACATTATGATACAGCACTCTTATAATATAACAAGCACTGTGATTGACCAAAAGCGCGCGTCTAGCAGTGGTGCAGAGTACTAAACTTATTTTGCATTAATTGCGATGGTGCAATCTTACAGGACTGCATACTGCGCACACGACACGAAGGTTTGACAAGAACATGTGATCGTGGAGCAAATCTCGCTGATTTCTGTGCCAAGGCACGCAAATGCGTGACGAGAACAGCGAAAAAATTTGCTTGCGGGTGCTAGTGAAAAAAATATTGCTTGCGGGTGGTTCATCTTACTACTTATTCCCGTCAGTGTCTCGACAAGGCTTCCAGTGCATGCCTTAAAACACAACAAATACTTAAAAAAAAAAGGTCGCAATGGATTCTTGTGTCAGCAATCTTACACCTTTTGACTGACTTTACAGAGCTGTCCATTGCCTCGATTTATTTTCCACAGTTTAAAACTTTCGAGAGCCATTGGTAATTTTTTATATATTTTTTTTAATACCTAGACGGCGGACGTGGATCGAATCGTCAAGGAAACCACAATAAACGCTTAGTGAGATACTGTTTGTACGGATGGGGAGTTCCTGCTATTCTTGTGTCTTTATTTGTGATCATTGACCAAATTCTCATGAAAGGATTCATTGGATACGGTAGGTCTGCTGTCTCAACATGAATTTAAAAGCACAATATCACGACAGTGCAGTTTATTGCTGAGTACTTTTATCCCATTCTCGCTATGAAATTTACGTTAACCCCTCCCCCCCCCCCCCCCTCCCAAAAAAAAATTAATAACACAAATCAAACCAAAAAAGTGTCCGTAATTTAAATTACAAGCAACAGAGATAAACTTTGAAGAAATGTTAGGACAGTTTGCAACAACCCCAAGTACAATATACTTAACGGAATGACAAATAAGGTGCAAAATAGTTTCTCTACAGACACTGAAAGGCGGCCGCTGGCGGAACAAGCAATAATAAAATTAAACCTCCCACCAAAACGTTTCTTTGGTCCGCCATCTTGTTTGTTGTGCTTAGATATCTGTTTATTTTAACTAGAATTTTCCTATTTAATGGTCCGCCATTACTAACTTTAAAATCTTGAGAGAGCTGGATCGAGGAGAAAATGACGTCAAAGACTCGATAGTTTAAGATTGCAATTAATGAGTGTGTACCCGGCTGAATTAATGTGCAACACGGGAGTTTCAAGCTTTCAGACTTTTAAGCTCATGTTTTGCATAGTATAATAAGCTGCGTTTACACGCTGAAATTTTAAGGTAGTGAGTCAATGACGTCACTTTACCTTAGATCCAAAGCTCTGAGATCCAATCGGTCAGTTTGGAACGTGATAGCGGACCGTGAAATCCAAAACTTCACTCAAAGTAAACAGCCTTTGGACAAAAAACAAAGCTCAAAATCATGCCAGTCAAGCATTAAGCAATCACACCTTTAAAATCTGAAGGAAAAAAAAAAAAAAGAAGTGATTTTGCTTTGTTTTGTTTTTGTTTTTATTTTTATTTTATTTTTTTATCATAGTAGCACTTTAAGAATAGCAGTAATGGTAATAGCGATATTCATGGTTTATAAACAAGTCTTTTGATATTTAAATTTTGCCAACCACATGACAAAAGAACCTTTGTTTCGACAGCCAATAGATCTCTGGTTGGCACATAAATGACAATAGGTGACGTAACGGTGAGTATCGCTCCTACGAAAAACTCTGCTTCCCATTCTTTTTTTTTTCTTATCAGAAAGGCTACTATATCATCTGTAGGTTATAAATGTCTCCACCGTCAAATATACTTCAATTTATCTCTGATTCAACCTTATATTGTCTTCTTTACCAGTATATCGAATTGCGGTTCTCTTGACTCTAAACGAGAAAATAATTTCATAACCTAGAAGTCTCATTCTGCGATGCAATTAGGCCCATCGGTTTACGGTATTCTCTATTTTTAGAACTGCTACTGCTATCTTTTAGGGAGTTTAAGATCTACGACCGCAACGTTCACGAATACGTCACCTCAAAATAGAACTTTGTACTATCGTAAGTGTCTCGCGATGTGACCATCTCGTTCGCATCGTACAATATGGGCGAAGTATCCTAAAAATAAATTGGCACGAGCGGTTTCACAGAAAAAAAAAATAGAGAATAAAAGTTTCACATTTGGACGCTTGCGTTGTTATCAAAACCTCAACTTTGGTGATTTCAAGTCGTTGTTGTGCAGAGAACTGCACGATTATGTGCTAAAATGCGTGCAGCACGTGCAGTACGATAATAACCAATGATAATGTTGTTTCGTAGCATTCTCGTCGACGACCGCGTCGTATAACTTAGGGTGAGTTCGATTTATCGTATTCCGGAATAGGAATACTTGGAACAGAAGTGAGAAATCCTTCGCTTTTACGGAGATTCACATTAAAATTGTCAAACACCTGCTAAAATGATATTTTAAACATATATTTGTTATCCTTGTTGGTTCAAAACGCCAGATATACCGTTTTAAATCATCACTCCACGTATTCTTATTCCGGAATAGAGTCAATGGAAAGCACCCTTTAAGTCCTTTTTTGCGGGAACAAAACGTAGCGGGACTTCATTTAGCACGTGTAATCCCTCGTGCAGCTACTTAATTGGTTGCGGACCAATCAGGAAAGTCGCAATCATTAGAACCAATCTGATTGGGCGTTACTTGGAAGGACCTAGATTCTAAATTTAGATAATGACATAAACCAAGACATCTCTTGCGTAAACTGATTGCCCAAGGCCAAATGAGAGAGATCGATACTCGTTCTGGGTTATCAACTTCTGGCGAGAATGATCATCGCTCTCATCGCCAGTACCTTGAGCTACTGCATGAAAAAAAAAAATCAAAGCTTGACCGGAACAACTGCGATGATGATTCTCGCATAGATTCTCATGCCTTATTGTTATTTTTCATCTTTTGATTAACAGGAGACGGAGAGGCATACTGTTTCATATCCAAACCCAACGCTGTTCTTTATTTCTTTGTTGCGCCAATTGCATTGATAATGCTCTTTAATACATTTGCATTAGTGCATACCGTGTTGCACATTGTAAAAACAAGGAAGGTAAGACTCAGCTATTACATACGGATTTATCGGATTTTTGTATAGCATTGTGATCGATGTACGGGCTAAATGGTTAATCTCTGAGGGCTTCAATTTAGGATAGCACACTCGCCAAATGAGTAAACATCGATCCTCGCCTCGACTACTGAGGGATGATCGCTGCCTAACCAGACATCAACGGGTGTTATCCTAGCGCTACAAGGCTGTAACCGACAGACGGACAGCTGAGTGCCTCATTGACAACTATAAGACGGGAATGCTTAGCCACGTGCCAATAATTACCAATAATTTAACTGTCTCACTGCTGAAGGGCGAACTGATTTTCGGAATGCAGCTCATCAGTGAATTATAAATTAACGGCATACTATACTGAGTGGAAGCCTTTGTTTCTGACTGCAAAACAGGGATAGCTCTAATAGTTGCAAAAAATAGAGGATTGCTGAAATATTCACAAATTCCATTTTAAAAAAAAATCACAATTTGCATGCAGAGGAATTTGCGTAATCATCATCATCATCATTAGTCCTTTTTGCGCCACGGGATGCATAAGGCCTCGCGTAATATAACCGTTAAAACCCTTCCTTGATTCGTAAACAACAGCAAACTGGCAAAAATTGCTACATTTTCAATCGCCAACTCGTCTTATTTCCAGAGAACACCAAAAGTGACCAATCAGAGGAATAGCACCGAAGTAGCCTTGATTTGCGTTAAAATAGCGTCAGTCATGGGAGTGACATGGATTCTAGGAATCGCTGCCAACGTTCAAGCCTTGTCATTGCTGTGGTACCCATTTGTTGTTCTGAACAGCCTTCAAGGTATTGTGCTCTTTCTTTGTTTTATTTCCTTCATTGTTTGTACCTTTTTGGCTTATCCTGACATGACACAGTTATAACATCAGTCTACAATAGGGTCTTGGGGGAGGACGCATGCAGCTCTTACAATATGGCCCTCGCAAAAGGGAAATCTTTGTTCATATTTTTTTCCTAATTTGCATCGTTTTCTAATCTAAAAATAACACTGAAATTTGAAAATTTATTGCATAATGAGCTATCTCTGAAAGTTAAAGCGCAATTTACCAAATAATGTCAGTGTAATGTCTGAGTAATTCCGCTTTGAAAGTTCGAAATTTTACAAAGCATGTATGGGCTTATGAGGGAGTTTAAGCATGCGACGTTTTTGAGCCGCGGACGGCAACCGGAAATAATCATTTCGCATGCCAGGACAATAGTGTCTCCCAGATTTTCAACCTAATCATCTCTAATCGAGGAAAGAGTCAGTTAAAAAGGAAACCAGCTCGCTTCCGGCTGTCGTCCGAAGCTCAAAAACGTCGCATGCTTAAACTCCCTCTAAGCTTACAATAACTCGCACGTTATCAAAGCCAAAAGGCTTAAAATTGGACATTTAACCACGTTTAACACGTTCTTTCACCTTTTGGAGTCAACTTGTGAATAGCATGATATCTTCCGTCAGCAAACATGTATGTAAATGAGAAAAAATGCAAAGAATTACTTCAGCAAAGATTCGCCTATCGATTCAGGAAACAATGGGGCACAAAAGTACAGAGCAAAAACAATGGGGCCTAACCCTAATTGCATTAGAGCCATGTTCCATGCTGTTCCAATGAAATTAGAGGTGATTAAAGAACTGAGGGGCATCTATAATATCTGAATCTGGCTTCTCCTATTAAGTGGGGTGATCATGAGGGCTGGAGCATGTAAGATGAGACGTTCATTTATTGTTAAGCCGAAGGGAGAAAACAAGGCTGTGAAAAGATTTAGGGTAGTGGTCTGGGAGCAAATGTCATAAAATAAGGTCCCGTGTGAAGTTCGTGCTGAAAGCAAGCACCTAGTGTAAAAGTGTTCATTAGGTCCTACTAAACATGAAAAGTTTGGGTGCCAGCTTTGCCACTTGCTCAGACGGCTTTTAAGGGAGGGTTAAATTCTGACCCATGAAATCCAGCGTGAAAATGAGGCTAAAACACATAATTCCTCATAACTTTGTTAATAACCGACGAAAATACACCAAACTTGCTCACATGATTGGGCATGATCCTCCCTGTTGATTTATGCTAATTTACATAGGTCACGTGAACTTACGCATCAAAGCGAGGCTGAAAAACATAATTTACTATAAATTTGTCAAAATAAATCCTTACCATGCCAAACTTGCTCACCTTAGTCAGTTAGACATCTTGCATCGATTGGTGCCACTTTGTAGTGTCACGTGACCCCATACATGGAAACAAGGCTGGATTGCAAAACACGCCAAAGTAAAACGAGTGCTAAGGTCATCAAAGTCAAAGCTAAAGACACGATCATCGAGTTAAAGGAGGACAGAAATCTGTTTGCTCGTTTGGCGATGGTGTGCAAGAGCCGCCCAGAAATTGACATCCAAGAGGTTGTTGGCTTATATGAGTTCACTGTTGTCCCAAGATCTTTGTTTGCATGACATGGTACCATGTTGCATCATTCTTGCAAGAGTGCCTTTATGCATATCCTAGAGAAGGCAGGTGGCCCTAATACTAATACAAAAGAAATCACCGCAGGATTCAAAGTCGCGATTGTTGATGGAATGGCCGAAATCCAATCACATGACAAGCCAGAGTGGATCAAGAACTGTAGAGACTTGGCTGAACATTTCACGAATCGCTTGCTTGTAAGGTATAATGGTTTACAAGAGCTCCACATAATCTTTGACAGCTATGATGTACCATCCTCACTGAAATCAGCAACACGAGTCAAACGAAAAGATGGCCATGCTCCCATTTATTATCGCATCACTGATTCTACCCACATTGCCAAGGTGCCAATGAAGAAGCTTCTTGCTCATTCAAAGACCAAGGGCGAACTTAGTATGTGTCTCGCAAAGAATGTGAAGGATAATGCTAATGGGAGACAAGTCGTTGTGGCATGGGGAACGGAATGTGAGGCAACGCACAGAGACGTCAGTCATTTACGAAGTACACAAGAAGAAGCCGACACGAAGATTATTTTACATGCTCTGGATGCCTCTGCTCAAGGTGCTACCCAACTCTCTATATATTCTCCTGACACTGATATTCTTGTTTTGGCTCTCCGACGGTATCCAGATTTGTGCTGGAACTCTTGCTTTGTTACTGGGACCGGCAGTAGTCGTAGAGTTATCAACTTGAAGTCAATCGCAGACGCCCTTGCGCCCACTAAGACGGCTGCGCTGCCAGCATTTCATGCGTTGACCGGAGCAGATGTTACTGGGAGTTTCTCTGGAAAGGGAAAAGCCACTTGTTGGGATAAGGTTGATAACGCCAGCACTCCTATCTTGCATGCTCTCTCTAACCTCGGCTGTGGGGAACAGCCAGATGACGGCACAAGAAGTGGAGTGGAACATCAAAACTGTCAAAGCCCTCAGATGGTCCCTCTTTAAGAAAAATCAAGCTGAGTCTGAGAGGTTGCTGCCCACACAAGGTGCTCTCCATCAAGCCATACTGAGAGCGCACTACCAGCTTCTTGTTTGGAACAACGATCATGTAGCAAACCCGGTGTTACCCTCACCAGAGGGCTATGGATGGCAAGATGAAGATGGAAAGTGGGTACCAGTCATGACAAATCTTCCACCAGCTCCAGAGGCAATAGGCCATTTTCGAGTTGATGTCTGCCTCCTCTTCAAAGCGAGTCTAAGTGCGAAGTTTTTGTGATGGTAATTAGTTCTACTTTACATATGAATGAAAACTAATTTTCATAACAAAACCTTCGCACTTGGACTCGCTTTGAAGATGAGGCAGGCCAGAACTCGGAAATGGCCTATTATACAGCCTGTCCGATGCAAGTGCGCCAAGTCCCGTTGCTCTAACAACCGTTGTCAGTGTCAAAAAGCCGGACTTGTCAGTACTGATCTCTGTCTGTGCTCTGCAGATTGCCAGAACGAGTATGCTCAGAGTGATGATGAGTATGATGAAGACGAAGTCAAACAGGAAATTCCATAGGAATGGACAACAGAACAATGTATATAGATATTCAGTAAGACTTTCATGACTGTATAAATAGCAGTAGTCGCTATTTTCACTTTCTGCCCTTGCTCCAATATACATGCGAAAATGAATACATGGAACCAGTATCATAAGTTGGCAAAATTATTGATTATGTGTACAAGATAGATTCTCAAATGGAGCCTCCGCAGTATTTGCTTTATCCGTCTCGTCCCTGTGCTATGGGCCATAGGACAATGATTAGTTGAAGTTTTTATATCTGAACTCGGATAACCAGATATGTATCTGCCTAGTAGTTGTTAATACATTTGGCAAGACAAATGCCATCCTACACGATGCTACCAGATATATCCAGCCTCATTTCCATGAATGGGGTCACGTGACACTACAAAGTGGCACCAATCGATGCAAGATGTCTAACTGACTAAGGTGAGCAAGTTTGCCATGATAAGGTTTTTTTTTTTTGACAAATTTGTGGAAAATTATGTGTATCAGCTTCGCTTTCATGCATAAGGTCACGTGACCTATGTAAATGAGCATAAATCAACAGGGAGATTCATGTCCAATCATGTGAGCAAGTTTGGTGTATTTTCGTCTATTGTTAACAAAGTTATGAGGAATTATGTGTTTTAGCCTCGTTTCCATGCTGGATTTCATGGGTCAGAATTTAACCCCCCTTAAAAGCCGTTTGAGCAAGTTGCAAAGCTGGCACCAAAACTTTTCATGTGTAGTAGGTCCTAATGAACACTTTTACACTAGGTGCTTGCTTTCAGCACGAACTTCACAGGGGACCACATTTGCTCCCAGACTATAGGATACACTTGAGCATACTCTCCCTCTTGTTCCCATGCACCCCCTAAATGACGGTCGTTCTGTGACTTCTGTCTGGGAAGAGGAAACGAAACTATTTTGAAAAGTCTGAAATTAACTTCCCCTCATTATCAAGAGGGATGAGGGATGGAGCATGAAAGATGTGGGGCTCGTTGATTGTTAAGCCGAAGGGAGAAAGCATACGAGGCTACGAGGAGCCCCCTAATTTCCTCCACCTAAATAACCGTCATTCCCTAACGGCAGTATAAAAAAAAAAGACAAAGCAATTTTGAAAAGTCCATAATTAACTTCCTTTTCATATAGACCGCGCTCAAATTTTATATCTAACTATATTTGAGGATCTTTCAGCTTGCAAGATTATCTTTTTTAACATAACTGAACCAAGTCAACTGTCATCATTTGTTGACTGTCCAAGGCTCCGTTATATATCCTTCTAATTAAATGAGACTTATTCTTTATAATCACCAGTCCGGTAATTTACTTGCTATTTATTTATTAAACACCAATGAAATACCAAGAGAGCTTTCGCGCGAAAACATGATATCTTCACAAGTGAAAATGTCGCTGTTGTTATGGTTACATAAAAAAATCGTGCCTTCCCGATGCCTTTCGTGAAATGTTTTGGTATTTCATTGGTGTTTATATCATAAATAGAATATTACATGGCCGCTTTCTCTTCCTTGTTGAAAAATATTTTACTCGCTCGCTGCGCTCACTCGTAAGATATTTTTCAACACTCGAGAAGATATTTTTATTTTATTTTATCTCCGCGCGGCCATGTAATATACTCTATCTGTTACATCATGTTAAGTTTTGGACCTCCCTCAGTATATCGTCAATCCAACAGCTTTTCATTGTATGATATGGTCACCAGTGTGAATGCTAAAAGGATACTTTTAGCATGCACATTCGGAGTATGACTTGATCTTACAAAAAGTTTCGATCTTTGCTTTATTATAAGACGAGCCGTTCTGTCCAAGCTTCAAAAGTGTCATGATGATCATCGTTATCAACAACCAGTGCTTAAACCGCAAAGCGTAGCACAGATTGGTTCTCCTTCTAAGATTTCGAGTAATAAAAAATCTAACCTCGCTTGCCAGACCAATCGCAGCTTCAGTAAAATATTAAGGTTGTTACATACCACCCCAAAGTTTTAAGCGGTGGGCTCAGGCCAACTGCCTTATCTCAAGTTTAGGGTTGTCCATCCCGCTTTGTGGTAGACAGTCGGCTCAAATGACATTACAATTGAAGAGAGCATACAGAATTCTACCGTTAAATCTAAGAGGCTATGGTTTTCAAGCAGTAAACATTCAGGTGTAACAGTTCTTGGCATTTCGTTCGTCCACTGAATTGAGTAGTTTTCTTTGTTCCTTGTTCACAGGTCTGTTCATCTTCCTATCGTTTGCTGCCAGTAGGAGGTCCCTAGAGCTATATAGAGCCAAAATAGCCATCTTAAGGAATCGGCGGGTGCTCCCCGAATGCAGCTAAGAATACAGAGACGGACAAAGGACAAGATCGTGAACACTCGGTCCGGAAAAACCTGGAGTCCTGACGTTCAAGACTGCGAAGAGGCACTTCTGTAAAAGCAACACTCAATACATTTGCCATGCCATATCATACAACAATCTTTATTTAACAAAGAAAAACACAGTGATAGTACAGTTCAGTTTTCTAATTTATTCCTTTAACAAGAACGAGATTAGGAAGCAGTGGGCAGTAGTAGCGTTATGTGATGTGACAGGAAATTAACTAAATCAGTTAAATTGAATTCCAAAGAAATTAAGGAGTGTCTTTAATCCTTATAGAGTGTTTTCACTCAGCCGTTTTTCCACCGAAACAAAAGAAAAGGTTTTCATGATAATGGAGCTCAATTCCTGGAGGATTAGTTGGGGACACCAACATGGCCGCCGTGACGTCACGTGAAAACACTCTATAAGCAAAACAGCGCGATAAAATAATGCCAACTATAAACGACGAAGTAGTTTAAAGAAACCACAACGGTTACGGCAACGCCTGCACAACTTAAGCGGTAGTCTTCATAACAACGACGTGAAATCGTAAAATTGAGGTTTTATAGGGAACCCCCACTCTTGCTACAGAATAATTATAAGCTTAAACAGAACGAAATTATGTTAACAAACAAATTTGTTCGAAATTTGTTTTTAAAACAGTGTTTATACAGAGAAAAGTGAATTTTAAAATCGCTTACTTTCACTTTCAAATTTCGTGGGCGCAGCCATTTTGAATGATTGTTACGCGTTACGGTTGCCCTATTGTTCTGACACGAAAAGCTGTTGTCTAATAACAACAGGGCAACCGTAACAAGTCACAATTATTCAAGATGGCGGAGCTCGCGAAATTTGGAAACCAAAAAAGTCGATTCTAAAACTTATTTCTTTCGGATACAAACACTTTCTTTGAAAACACTTTAGACTGACTTGACTGTAACAGTTTTTTCCTGTGATTTCTGTACCTTCAAGTCTATACTCCTTTTACTTGAAGTTACTTTTCAGGATAGGACTAAATAATTATGACGTCGAAACATTGACTAAAATATAGCCAGCATCCTGCTGACAACTTAGTAAATGTTATAACTTTTTGCGGGACTCGAACATTTTCTGCCAGAAAAAAAAAGTTAGTTTTAGAAAAGCTTTGGAAAACTAAAGAAGAGGATATGTACTGAGAAAAAAAAATCGAGATCTATTAAAGTAACGGAAGGATCGCACCGGACATTAGTGCATGGCATGTGAGTAGACGTGTTAAGAAAACATAAAATTAGATTTAAGGTTTCAAGCTTTTTCAGCATACTACATCGAGTCTTCTCTGACCTTGGAGGGAGCCATGACAAAGTCCAAACAAAATACATGACAAAAAAAGAAAACGCATACTCGTCAATACGTGTTGCCATCCTTCACAGCAGAAGCTCATGACCCTTAAGCTTTTAACTCTGGTTCAGAGCTGGCGTTTTTTGAGTTTAAAAATTCCCTTCTTTAGATGTAACGTAACTTGCGCATTTTCCATTTTTGTCCATATTTGGGCATAAAATCGGTTTCCTTAAATTCCCAGCTTTGTTCCGAGCAAAAGAGTTGCAAGTTATATGCTTCATGTGCTTCTGCTCACAGTTATCCCGTCGGAAACATACATCTTATTCCAAAACGGCCGTCATCTTGGTATTCTTTTGCTTCCTTGCAAATTGGCCATTTTGGCCTCGCTTTTAAATGTAAAATTTAAAAGAAAAGGGCCAATTTGCAATTAAACAAAAGAACACTAAAATGCATGCCAGCCATTTTGAAATAAGGTGTATAGATCCTTGTGACTGCCCATTACTTTTTTTTTAATTTGGACTCATTGCATATCTTTAAGCATTTGATTTTAATTAGTAAATATTTAATGAGAAGTATATTGAGCTCTCCAGGTTTAAAGAGAACGACCTTACATTAAAAACAAAAACAAAATTCTTTTGCCTCGGTAGTTTTATTTTATATCTTGAGTTCTCGCTTCTTAATTTATAAGACCTTCTGTTCACGGTTAATATGCTACAGATAATGACTATGTATTCTGGAAACAAAAATGGATTCAACGGTGGGCACGGAAGTATACTGAAGAAAGTACAGCTCTTCACTGACAACCTTAAGCACAACGAAAGACATCATACTCTCCCTTTGATATTAAAAATCAATTGACACTGTTTGTCTGCAACAGCTGAGGGCTTGCTTTGTAATTGATAACAAGGAGACACTACAAAGGATTTCCTAATGTTACACCAAATACCTAAAGAACTCTGCAAAAAAAAAAAAGGATCATAGGGAAGTCATTAGGGAGCTTTAGCAACGACGACGGGAACGGGAACGAGAACGTCATCTCAAAACCTAAATTCTCATTATTGTAATCACTTCACGACTATTCCAAGTTTTTTAATGTTAGAAAGGAATGGCAGTCCCTCAGGAATGAAAACGTTATGAGCGGCGCTTTATTTAGGGGAGAAAATTAAAATTTATCTTCAAAAGCAGACGTCCTTCATAAAACCTCAAATTTGGTCATTTCACGCTGTTGTTTTGCTGACGACGGCAAACAAATGGACAAAAGTGAAAAACGCACGGGCAGGGCGTGCAAAGCTATTGTCTTTGGCCACTAAATATGCAAATTTCTGACGTTCTCGTTGATGTCGCCGTTGTCGTTGCTAAATCTCCCTATTCTCGGTTTTCACATGACGTCACGACCGCCATGTTGGTGCCCCTAAACAAAGAAAAGGCGGCCATCTTGGGGCCCCGACCAAATCCTCCGGGAATTTAACTCTATTATTATGCAAACGCTTTCTTTTCTTTTCGTTGAAAAACATGGCTGTTGATCACGTGAGTGAAAACCAGCAATTGGATAAAGGTTGACAAGGCTTTTAATAATTATGATAACGGTGTGTGCACAGTGTACATGTAAATGAATGCATAATCGATGTCCTGCCTTTTGACAAAAACCCACAGTGGTGATACCTCCTGTTTGTCATAATATGGAGCAATTATGTGGTTATCTGAAACAAAAACTAACGGTTAAAGCACGCGACGTTTCGACCAAATTCGGTCATTATCAAGCTTATAAGTGAAAATAAAACAATTTTTCATAAGAACGATCATAAAACAAAGAAGTAAAAGTATGTAAATTATGAAAATGTAAAAAAGGGGTGTTAACAAACATGCAAGAATAATAATAAAAATGATCACAAACCTTCGCACAAATTGAGTCTGACTGTACATTTTATCAAGTGAAGCTATGATCTTCGCAGTTATGAACGCAATTTTTGCAATTGCGTAGAGAAGCCTAAACAAGCTAGGACTTCAACGGGGTTTGAACCCGTGACCTCCCGATTCCGGTGCGACGCTCTAACCAACTGAGCTACGAAGCCACTGACGTTGGGAGCTGGTCATTTGTTGGTTCTAATGATCCCGTGAGGAATGAATCAATGATGAATGGTATATGAAATGAATCATATATGAACTGCGGATATGAAATCAAGTGAAGCTATATGATCTTCGCTGTTATGAACGCAATTTTGTAATTGCGTAGAGAAGCCTGAAAAATTCAGGACTTCAACGGGGTTTGAACCCGTGACCTCGCGATTTCGATGCGACGATCTAACCAACTGAGCTATGAAGCCACTGACGTCAGGAGCTGGTCATAGAAGATCATAGAATATCATAGAAGATGAAAAATTTGGCTAAAAAACCCTATTCTTTGGGGCCGCACAAACCTATATAGCCCATATAACAGAGTATCTCCCCACTTCGATGTACCAGGTAGAATGGATTTATCTTTTGTTTTCGCAAATATTATTCACTTGATCTATCACATAGACCCTATGCAAAAATGGCTGCCTTTAAATTATTCTTTTGTTCATATTCAAAATAGCCCAACTAACCTCGTTCGGGATAACAAATTCTTTAGAATTTTTGTCTCAAAAACGAGGTTAGTTGGGCTAAACAAAAGAATAATTTAAAGGCAGCCATTTTTGCATAGGGTCTATACCATTTGATGCTAGCCTAAGTGTCTACTCAGTTTTCTTCCTCAAAACCCAAATATAGCTGGCCACTAACATTCCCCAGGCTGACGCACTTAAAGAACTGAAATCAATCCTTTTGTTATCACGTACAACCCTACACTACCTATAAAGATGGTTTTCAGCAGATGTCACAGCAGCCATGTTGGTGCACAGAACAATGGAGAAAAAAAGTCTTTTGGGAATTTGGCTCTATGATAGTGCAAAACATGAGGCATAATTTGCTGTTGTTTTGTGCACCAACATGGCCGTCTCGTAACGTGATCGAAAACCATCTATAGCCTCACTAGCAGCATTATTCACAAACAATCCGCTTTTTTTTAATCAAACAACATGGCGGTCGCAGGGGTTTCGTATATATAGCTATTTTTTACGCGGTTGTCGTTCTTCAAGGTGCTGAAGGAATGTCGAGGAACTGGAGAGATTCCTGTTGTCCATACAAGACTAGTGTACTGTGTATGCCGTATAGAAAAAGGTACAGCTCCCGGCAACGACAGAAATCTAGAATATTTACACGATAGCTTAGAAGGATTTGGGGTTCTCCTATATATTTATGTGACCATTTTAGACATTTTGGAGGGAAACGACTGTAAGGTTTGTCGAGTATTTTCGACTGCCGCAGAAAAAAATTCTTGACTACCGCAGAAAAAAAATATTCGAAAAAACAGTCGACTCCGAGAAATAATTCTTAACTCACTGCAAAAATTCTCGAATGGTTAAAAAAAATCGCCTCGAATAAATAATTCTCGACCGGGTAAAAAAAAAAAAAAAAAAAAGCTGGAGTAGAGAAAATGATTCTCGACTGGATGAAAGAATTCTGGACTCGAGAGAAAAATTATCGACCACTTTTGTCCATTTTGGTTTTCCACATAACATTTCGAGAAGACTGAATCCAACCAAGAGAAAATGAGGGGACAGAGAAGGAGGCTCCCGGTCCAGCCCTTGGGATATGTCATGTCCACGAAAGTTATTTTTAGACGAGCGGAAGTCTTCCGAGACGTCCGCATGCTGGCCTACCTCGATCCGATGCTTGAAAGAAAATAAATATTCATCAGCCTTCCACGTGCGCCGTCATTTTCCCTTTTCACTAAGAACCTAAGAGCGTGACAAGACTGCATGCGGACGTCTCGGAAGACAGACTTCCCCTAGAACAAAGACTTCCGCTCGTGTAAAAATAACTTTCGTGGACATGACATATTCCGGCCAACGCCCTGAGCCTCCGTCTCTGTCCCCTCATTTTTTCTTGATCCAACATTTTCACTTTTAGCTGCTATTGAGCTTTCACTCAGAACATGGGCTTGAGATTCTAAATCGGCGAACGACATTAAACTTTGTTTCTAAATCGGCGAACGACATTACACTAAAATCCTAACACATGTACAGCTCCCATCGCTTTGGTTGCCCCACTGCATGTTATGAATCCGGATTTTCATCGAACTTTGCCAGAATTGAAGCTGTTTGAAGCCTCGCGCGCGCAGAAATTCCCTTCAACGACACTCGACACCACGGCTGTTTTTTTGTTGTTGTTGGAAAAAGTATAGTCTCGTCAAGGGAGTTTCTTTTAGCCAAAGAAATCACCACTTCGTAAATCTGCTGTCCGTTTTGCTGCACCGAACAAAGTCAAGCAAGTAATCAGCCAATCATCCCTCAATTTATTTTAACACGCATGGCTACAATACCAACTAACAAGGATAGAGATGGCGTGGATTTCGCAACAATTTAACGTTTCAGTTGGTTGTAATATCCCAATATCACTGACAGGATCCTTTCATTCGCTTTCGAGTTCGTTATGTTTACCCATGGGTTATGTTTACCCCTGCGACCTTGGGTGTTTGTTTTCCATCTGGAAGATGTTTATATTTTCAATTACAACCTCTCCCAAGGGGTTATCGAGCATAGTTTTTAACCAATAAAATATCCGCGTCCTAATGACTTGGAATACCTGAACTGAAATTCTTTGTGCATTTTTGTTACGAAAAATAGCATTGCGTGACAAGCGTTACTTTCTAGAAGCGTCGCGAGAGTTCGTAGTTTGTTTATATTTAGGTTTGTACGTAAGCGTTTCTAAATCGGTGTGTTTTGTAATCTTTCTATAATTAGATTCATTACTAATTTAGAAAGTTCTAGAAATTTATTGTCAGAGTATATAAGTAGACGAGTCCAAGCGGAGTGTTTTTCTAACTAGTTTTTCACAAGCGAAGAGAGTTGGCGTTGGCCGTGTTTAGTCAAGTGTGACAGAAGCAGTGTTTATTCAAGTTGGCGGAGGCCGTGTAAGTTTATTGAGTACGTGTTGTTAAGAGTTTTACTTCGTGGAAACTACGTTCAGTTTTGGAATAAATCTTCTTGTTGTTGTTCCAACAACCCTGCGTTCAGTTTAGTTTGCAAGCTACCTTTCCTCTAAACATTTGAACTCGTAACATTGGGGGCCTGTCCGGGAGAGGAATTCATTTGTTTGCTGACTACAGAAACCAGGAAAGGACAATTCAAGAAGGAGTTACAGAAAAAGTAAGAAGAACTGTGCAAGAGAGTATAGTGTGTTTTTGCTGTGAAATCTGCTATGGAAATGGAAAAGCTTTTGCAGATGGGGAAAGAATTCGGATTGCAAGGAGAAAAGCTTCTCGAGTTTGTGAGGGAAGAGGAAGAAAAAGAAGAAAAACGCAAACAATTGGAGGAAGAAAAAGAAGAAAAACGAAGACAATTGGAGGGAAAAAGAGAAGAAAAAAGGAGGCGGTTTGAAGAAGAAAAGGAAGAGAAACATCGATTACTTGAAGAAGATAGAAGAAGAGAAGGTGAAGAGAGAGAAACTAGGCGACAAGAACGCGAACTAAGAAAATTGGAGATGGAAGCCGAGCTGTTGAAACAGAAACAGGCTATTGAAGCCGCAAAAAGAGAACATGAGCTGGAAATTGCACGTTTGGCTGTGGAGAGTGCTGACAGGCGTCCTGAAGTGAGAGAGGATCGGGCTAAGGCACCTAAACTCCCCTCGTTTGTTGATGGTAAAGACGATTTGGACGCGTATTTGCAGAGGTTCGAGAGATTTGCCGAGACAGCCAAGTGGAAAAAAGATGGATGGGCATCGAAGCTCAGTGCTCTGTTGTCTGGACGGGCACTAGAAGTGTATTCACGTCTATCGGAGGACGCAGCTAAGGATTATGACAAGGTAACGATTGCGTTAATGAAGAGATATGACCTTACCGAAGACGGCTATCGTCGAAAATTTAGAGCATCCAAACCCGAAGTTGACGAAAGTCCGGAGCAGTTTATTGTGCGACTGGACAGAAACCTGTTACGGTGGCTAGAGCTTTCGAATACTGCGCGAAGCTTTGATGGTCTTAAGGACTTGATCGTGAAAGAACAATTTATTGACTCTTGCCCTAAGGATTTGGCAATTCACCTGCGAGAAAGGGCACCTGAAACTCTAGCAAAGATTGCGAAGATCGCTGACCAGTACTTGGAGGCTCATGGTAAACATTTGTTCAGCTCAGCGGGCAGAAAGCCAACAGTGCAGCCTGAGAGGGACGAAGCCAAGAACATGCAGATTAATCCACCAGCTCTGCATTGCTTTAAGTGCAACACCCGAGGTCATAAAGCTGTCAACTGCCCAACCCTAACAAGAAAGTGTTTTCTGTGTGGCAAGCTGGGACATGAAGCTAGAAACTGTCGATCAGGTAGACGCAGATCAGGAGGACAAAGTAAGGATGGTAACCCTGTGCAGCGTGGTCAAGTGAGTGCCAGTTGTTTAGTTCAACCACCTGAGGATAAACCTACTGATGAAGAAGTTAAGGCCTGTATTAAAGATGATAAGCTGCTGTTAGCCTGTGGTAAGAAGATTCCATTGTTGAGTAGTGCTTGTGTTGAACCGTTAACTGGAGTGAAAAGTAAAATGCCTGTCGTGAAAGGTAGAGTTGGAGAGAAGCCTGTTGATGTCCTGAGAGATACTGGCTGTAGTGGAATTGTAGTAAAGAGAGACCTTGTGTCTGAGGATCAGTTTACCGGCGAATTTAATGTTATGCTGCTCATTGACAATACGGCAAGGAAAGTTCCCATCGCAAAGATTGATGTTGATACACCTTATCTCAAGGGCCAAGTGGAAGCGCAGTGTCTTCCCGATGCTGTTTATGATTTAATTATTTGTAATGTACCAGGCGCAAGAGCCGCTGACGATCCAGACCCAAGCTGGCAAGTTCCCGTACAAGAAGCTTGTGCTGTAACCACGAGAAGCCAAGCTAAGAAAGCTGGAGA
>NC_090888.1:5377763-5395263 GCF_036669925.1 Montipora capricornis | reverse complement strand
AAGAAAGTACGTATGATTTGAACTCAGCACGACTTTAGTACGACTTGGAAAGGGTCATCATTGTTATTTTTCGGACTTTTATTGTATTTCTCAGATAATATGTGCGCTGGCTAAATCAGCGGGCAGTATTCTACAGTACGGCCCGCTAAACTTAGAATTTCGATAAAACGTTATGTAGCAAGTATTTCATGTCGTTTCAGTTACCTAAACTTGTAAAACTGTTTGAATCTTGCAAGCAACTACAGTGTAACCCCGCTCTACGGACACCCGCTTAATACAGACACCCGTATATAGCGAACCGTTTCGTTTGCCCCGACAAAAAGATCATATATTCTCTCCAAAATTTACCCACTACAGTTTTTGACAAGGGACAGAGAAAAATTGTCCTTAATACGGACGCATTTTGATATGGACAACGGACAATTTTTCTCTGTCCCGTGTCAAAAACTGTAGTCTGCCTCCTATTGCAGTTTCACTTCCTTGGCTTTTTGCTGCGGTCATTGCTCGTAGCCTTCATGCTCTTTCACGGCCTTGTCGTGTATAGTTAAACTTGAAAAAGAGACAACGTACGTTTTCTAGTCGAAATGTCTGCTGTAGCTTTTTATCACTAAAACATTCATGTGTTCGGGCATGTCCCCTTGGTGTCCATATTAACCGGGTTTCACTGTATTTCAAACAGCCAAGAAGATTTAGTTTTTCGGATTTTGACACGGCAATCTACATGGCAGTTGAAACTTTCGCTTCCAGATGAACCTCAGAGATATGATAAATATCTTACTAACCTCGTTTTCTCGGTAATTATTTTAAGTTACGGATCTTCGTTTTTCCCCATCGTTTTATGGCCCGCGCGCTTCGCTCTTGGGCCATAAATCAACGGGAAAAAAACTCGGTCCATAACTTACAGTAAGGACCTCGAACTCGGTTAGTAAGAGGTATTTACAACTTGAATAGAGTCAATTACTACTTTTATTTTTCTGTTTCCATTCGGCTACTATTTACGGTCTTTTTGGTCGTCGAATTTTACATGCACCGAATCCAACGGAAATGAGCGAGAACAGCTAAACTGCGCAAAGAGAATATGAAGTAAGAAAGTTTATCTCCATGCCCCATGATAACTACTTGAAATCTATTTTTCGATCTCGGCATTGCTATTTTTGGACCCAGAATGAATTACGTCATTCTTTCGGAAAAATCGTACGTCGACCTTAAAATAATCGAGGAACTAAAAATAGCTTTAAAATAATTATCACAGTAAGAGGGAATGTATGGGGAATTAGCTCTCTTATTTCCTATTTTCTTTCTTCTACAATTATCATAGAAAGAGGGTCATGTGTGGGGGATAAGCTCTCTTACATCATATTCTCTTGACCGCGCCTATTTGGCAGGGACGGTAGCAAGCTGCTTTGTCTAGCAGTGCTTATCAGTCTCCTAAGATAATGGCGGGAAAATGCAGAAACAAGCTGCCTGCTTTTTTTAGTCCAAGCAGTATTTCCTCCATTTGCCTTGTTTCGCTTTTTAGATATACGTATTTTGACATGTTTAAGTGAACAGCATATTTAAGACCACGATAGCATTTCACACATTACAGACCCACTCTTTGCCGGTAAATAACACCTATATAGACCTCTTTCATAATGGTGGCCCATTCGTTTATTCTTTTATAGTTGTATGTTCATTATAACCTTTCTGAACTAGTTGCCATGTGCACAATTCACAACAATAATTATTTACTTCTACAAAGCCATTACTTACAATTTACATACATAGAAAAGAGTTAACAAAATGACAGACGTCATGAAAGTGGTCTATAGTTATCGGTCATGTGTCTCTTAGATTTAACTTTGAATAAATAATGATTTTTTTTTTAGTTCTAACGCTGTACTATACCTTGAACAAAGTTCCTTTCCCTTATGAAGTAATCCGTTTTGACAATGTCAACACTTAACAGTGCCTTTTTGGAGTAAAAGACCAAAAGCCTCTCTTCAATTTCCTTAATCAGTTGCAATGCTTTAGCCATATGCTCTTGAGACACCCAACCCTGGACGTCAAGGACTTTCAGATGTCTTGAACTCTTTACATAAAAAGCAAGCTGCCTATTCTTTGCTCTAATTTGGACGCGATTGGTGATGGGACGTGTTTCAGCATTCAAATGGTGTTCAATATCTTGGAAGCAACTCTCTGCAATAGCCTCCTCGTTTTCAGTGATGCCAATTTTGGCGGATTTCTCTACATAAAAAGAGGCGACGCAATATCTGTTCTCTGCAGTTTCTTCACCAGCAGCACAAGGTAGCAAAAGCTGAAATAGAGACGATAGAAATCATTCATTTCTAATTAAGAAAAAAAGCAGCAGCAGTGGTTCTTTTTTAAGTTGTCTTGCTCTAGTACTTTTGATGTCATTTGTCATTCATTTATGCATAACTGAAAAAAAAGAGCAAAATGAAATATAAAAGAAAATTACGTTTGCTGAAACAAAAAGCGTATATATGTATGTACGTATGTAACGTACATAATTCACAAAATAAAGGAAAGAACACCTGTTAGGTCTTAAAGCTAAGTAGCAGTACGCTCCCTCTCTTACCTCTATGGAGTCATCAAGCAATTCCTTAGCCCGTGCATAATTCCCCTCCCTACGGGCCACCGCTGATTCAAGATACTTGAGTTTTGATAGGAGGAAACAATGATTGGTAGAATGATATGTCCGTGATATCACCAGGGCGTGTTTTGCATGTTCCTTTGCCTCCTCGATCTGGTTTTCGTGCAAGTCTAGCACTGCCAGCTGTAAAAATGATATAGATTAAAGTCAGTTGTACTTGTGGACTATGCGAAAAAATGTTATCTGTCGTCATGACCTTTAACACAAGCGTCAGTGCTGTGAGGGATGTGGTCATACATGAAGGAACTGACCTTTGTTGTTGCAAAAACATACACATCAAAAGAACTCTCGTTTTTGCTTATTGCACTTCGTACTTCGATGATAATCATTTTCAGATTTGTTTGCCAGAACGAAAAAAAAAAACATTATATTTATGTTTATACAGTAACTATACCAATAATTTTTCTTATAAATAACTCTTTTTAAGTTTTTTTTTTTCCTGGGGAGAAAGCATATTAGAAAACTATAGATTACCACTATGAGCTCCATCTCTAGCTAAGAATAAAATTACATTAATTGTGTGCACATTTAACAGTGAAACGCAATAATATTATTAAGGAGTTAACACTAAAATGAGTTTGAAGCATGATTATACCTACTGAAAACAGAGTATTTTTAACTTAAAAAGTGAAAAACTGAACACAGCCGATCGCCATGAATAATAATAATCCTTTGAAATATATTTTTTTTATGAACAAACCCGTGCTATTTTTGGACCCAGCAAGTATAAATTTACCTAACGGCATTCTTTCTAACCAATCAGATGCCGACTTAAAAATGACCATGGGGCTAGAAATAGATTTCGAATACTTTTCACTGGAAGATTACAATGTATGGCGGATAAGTTCTCTTACTTTATCCACTCTTGTCAAAAGAGACAAATAAGACAAAATACAGACACACAGATCACACGTTGCAATCTGCATCGCTAACTGACCACATCGTGAGACAAACGATTACATTCTATATTTATTATTACAAAAACACACTATTATTCCAGAAATGCTTCACTCTAGGTATTTCAAACATGGATTAAACAGTCTTGACAAACCTCATATAATACGAGAGGTATCAAATCTGTGAACCGCGCATGCGTGTCAGCATACTCTTTGAGCCTCTCCAAGTTCTCCATGAAGATCTCTCGCATTCCTTAGAAAAAATAAAATAAGCATTTTCCAAGACCAAAGTGCTGTAAACTTACCCCGAATGTAAAACATAAAATGTACCTAAAACTTACCATCATCTGCTAAACGCTGAAAGCGTTTGACAATTGACATTCCCGCCTCGTTGGTCCACATACCTGTTGTAAATATGAAAATTAACAAGTCGAACTGTGGCTTGGTGCTGTTTTTACTCTTATCATATCGACAACGATATTCATCATCACAGCGGTCGAATGTGATGAACTCACGAGGCACAGCCTGAGTGAGTCCGCAATTGTATTTGTTTTTTACCACAACATCGACCAAGAGTTTACTCATTCCACCGTTGTGTGACATGCATCAGTGAAGCGCCCGTCACTGTTTCAAAATTTATCGATAACGGAAATTCACTCAGCGAATCAGATTGCAGGTTTCAAGCAACTGCGGTAAAACACTGATGAAAGATTCGAAATCCTCTACTGGAACCCACAATTAAGGAATTAAACTTAGAATCTGGGGCGCGATCCATTCAACCAAAGTTTCCGGACGGAAGTTTCGATTTTTCCTTGAGGCGAAAAGAATGCGACTTAGCCTGCAAAGCAGAAGTAGTTTGGGTGAGCGAGCGAATTAATCCAAGCGATTAATGATCGACCGCCATCTTGGATCATAAGCTTACAGAGGGATGGGGGCGAAACTAAAAATTATCCCAAGGGAGAGAATGATGGACATAAAGTAGAGGAAGTGCATGATTGACACCACGTGTAACATATCACACACGCCCGATATTCGATCAGGACCCCAAGATCTTAGTATTTTGAAACAATGCATTGTAATAACGACAATGACCTCGAGGCCTGATTTTCTTGATGGGATGTTCAATAGCAGGCCCCTCCTGGTATTGCTCCAGCCAGGGTCCGGGGAGTGGAATTTGCTGTTCCAGACAAGACACAAACAAGTCCTGGTCCCCATCAAAGGAAAAAAGCTTTACGGTGAATGTGAAGACCTTAGGTATTGAGGAGGGAAGCAAGAGGATAACAATTCCTGTGGATCCTTGCAGATTTCGCCGGAAATTATAATCTTCAGCTTGAGTGAAGATCAATCCACTTGGTGAAATATGCACCTTTAAGAAATAGGTTCCATTGTTCTGGAGAGGAGAAAAATGTAGTCAAGCAAACTGAAACAATGACAGACAGTGAGGATCACAGTCACTCGTTTATGTACATGCCCGAACTCCCTGGGGGCCATTTAAACAAGCAGAGACTGGCAAAATCTCTAAGAACGATTGGGACCGGTGGAAAAAGTGATGGTGATGCTCGACGGAAAATCAAAAAATAATAATCAAACACCAAAATTAAAGGAGATCATACTAAAAAAAATCATCTAAATCAAAGCTATAATGGTTGCGCTCAAGATGTTAACGATTACTGCTTTAGATTTCTGTTTGGTCTAGACCACCCACACAGTGTCATGGCGTTTTAGTAAAGTTCCTTTCAGAATGGAAAAAAAAATGGCTTTCCTTCATAAAATCCTTAAGTGAGACAAAAATCTGCAATTTACACTCCTGAGCGAGACCCCCCCCCACCCTCCATAAAAAGTATTACTTAATTAATTAATTAATCAATTGTAGCCTTCTTTTAATTTACTTCAATACAGTTTTACCTTTCACGATCCTGATTAAGAAAACATCGACCATATAAAAAAAAAAGTGAACGTATAACGTAAGCTGACTTACAATAGCAAAGCCATCTGCAGTGGGAGACATGACACAGCTCCAAATTTCCTCCTCTGGAACTTGCAAAATTTCCAGCCGATATTGAATAGCCACATACGGACCAACCAAAAAGCGCGCGGGAATACTCTTCCTTGACAAGCTAAGAGGACCCACGGCGCGGGGGTGTTGACAAAATTCTCCAAATGTGTGGCTTTGCTCAGAGTGTGTTATTATGGGTCTCAAATCTGTCATGTTGCTTAAATTAAAAAAATAAATAAATATATAATAATAAAAATAATAACAATGACATCATTATCATTATCATTATCATTATAGTTATCATTACTATTATCAGCTCCATTTTCCCGTGGCTTCTCAAGGATAAAGGGCAAATTCCAATATATCTTTGCCTTCTCATTTTCAAGCACTGCGTCAGGTAGGCTCTGTTGGTAACATAGCTTTTCATGATGACTTTTCTGGAAATTGTACTTATCCAGTAAGCGGTGGTATATCGGCCTTAGCATCCTGTCCTGCCTGGCTTTGTAGTGTGTCTGGGCGATCTTTGAGCAGGCACATTATTATTATTATTATTATTATTATTATTATTATTATTATTATTATTATTATTATTATTATTATTATTATTATTATTATTATTATTATTAACAAAGCGGCTCGGTCACGGATACTTAAGCATGTTTTGAACAATTAAAAGCTTTAATTGTATGACACAAAGCCTTCCAGAAACGGCCTATTTTTATGAATGATTGGTATATTTGTGTCTTAAAACTGTTTGTAAGGCTTTTTCGCTGTGGATGGCTCGGTTGAAAATGGATTACAATTTGAAAAATTTAGGCTAAATTGAATCTTTCAAATTGTCTCTGTGCGAAAGGTCCTGCCAGTTTTCTTCACCTACAGAGAAGAATTTTTATTTAAGACATTTAAAGTTGACGTTAGACATGTGTTAAATTCTCTAAAACTAATTTTAGGATAGTGTAGATCAAAAATGTCCGAAATCTTTGTGGCAGTGCTGAGCTCAAACGTTCTCTTGAAACTCCCCCAAAATGCACTAGTGACACTATATATGGTGTTTTATATGAACCCCGTCTTCACGTATCCGGATACTTTTCAATATTAGATAAGTATTGAGATTTACTCACTCTAAACCAGTGATGTGATGTCTTATTGGTAACATTTTTTTCTTCACTAGTGACAAATATCGTCTCAGGCTTCTCTGGTGAAGAAAAATCGTATGACCAATAGAATCACTTCATTTTCCCGCCACTGCAGTCGCGGCCGCGCGGCTGAAGCAGCAAAACAGTGATTTCCTAAAAAGAAATAATTTGTTGTAGAGAGAGGGGAAAAGATTCTATAATAAATGTGGGTCTACACGACATACGTATATACACCTTTGATACAAATCACTGAAAAGTCTTGGACAAGTGCAGTAATACATGGCTTGTTTTGGGATGATTAGCTCGTTGTATAATGAAACTTAACAAACCTGTTAGACTGGAATTATTCTTAAAAACCCAACATTTATTTAGTAATATCTCAATACTTATTCAATAAATAAATTACACCACGGTTGGTTCACTTTGTACGATTTTTATTCACTCGTTGTGAAGTATCGCAAACTCACTCGTTCGCTGCGCTCACTCGTTCGCTTGCGATTCTTCATAACTCGAGAATAAAAATCGTACGCGCTCACCAATCAGGAAGCAATCTCTATTTTCTGCGCCTTTTTTTGTACTGATTCATACATTTTTACGCTGACGCACAGGCAAGCAACCCTCTGTTTGTAGGGCCGTTGTTCATTGAAATCTGTTATTTATAGAAGAAATACAGATGAACCATAAGGTGGCTGTAATTTGCTCCAATATGCAGAATTTAAAGAATGTGATTCAATAAAAGTTTGAGGAAAATGTTAACTGAGTCATGTGTCATCTTTTTTTCGTCGTCCCGTGCTGTTTTAAGCGCTATTTTGCGAGATGAATATTTGATCTCGGCGGTTAGAACTAGCCAAGGAGACAAGACAAGCTAAAACGCAGATAGCAATCAGCCGCCGGCGCGTGACCTAGTCCACTTTAAGCTGGAACTGACGCCAAATCAGTGAAATTCTCAACTTAAAAACACCAGCATCCGGTCGATTAGAGATGCCCCCATATCTTCGCCGAATTTGAACTTCATCTTTCGAAATAAATTCAGATGAGCAATACGGTAGCTATGATTGGCTCCAATATGCAGAATTTAAAGCAAATGATTCTATAAAAGTTTGAACAAAATGTTAACTGAGTCATGTGCCATCTTTTTTTCGCTGTCCCGTGCTGTTTTAATTTATAAGCGCTATTCACCGAGAAAGGCAATCCTAAAAACCATAAAAAAAGCTCTCTCAACATGATCGGTGCAAAAAACCAGACTAAAGGAATTCGAAGCATTTGAGTGTATTCGAATCTACCAATCAGTGCAACGCGACCGTTGGGAACTGCAAGGAGGGGCTGGGAACTGCCAAGGGTCGCGTTGCACTGATTGGCAGATTCGAATACGGTAGACTCAAATGCTTCGAATTCCTTTGGTCTTGCTTTTTGCACCTATCATGTTGAGAATGGTTTTTTATCGTTTTCAGAATTGTCTTTGTCGGTGAATAGCGCTTATTAATTAGAACAACACGGGACAGCGAAAAAAACATGACACATGACTCAGTTAACATTTTCTTCAAACTTTTATCCAATCATTTGCTTTAAATTCTGCATATTGGAGCCAAACATAGGCACCGTATTGTTCATATGTATTTCTTCTAGGAATAACAAAAGATCGATGCTCACATTTCAATAAACAAAGGCCCTACTAACATAGGGTGGACTCCCGTATCCGGATTCACTCTAGTCTCCAGGACTCTTCTGTTAGTTTTTTCTATCGTAGCATGCGCTATTGACGCTGTGAAGACTAGATCCGATGTTCGGCGACGTTATCGAATTTAAAAATATTCGGATTCGTCCGTTCACACGATTTTGGACTCGGATGGTATTAAAAAATTTCCATCGTGGAGAGAGGATTTTAAAAATTGCGAATTTGCATGCCAGAATCACCGGAAACGTGTGGACAGGTTATTACATTTTGAATAAATAATTGCACTGCTTTGGCGACAGCAGAAATAATAACATGATTGACAGAACGTTCGACTAAGTCATTTTTAAGGTTGTAAGTGATCTTTTTAGTATTCATTCTAATATTCAGATCTTGGGCAATTTTCTTTTGTGACTGGCGTTTTTCGTTAAATACTATGGCGATGGTACAAGAAACAGCCCTAGAATTTTAAATATCAGGGAATCTCGAGAAGCCCAAGAGGCCACGCAAAAATTTATGAATTTTGAATTTTTTAAACTAGATAAAAGCCGATTTAATTGAGTGTAAATTGATTGTAAATTTCCGGAAATTTCGTTCCCAAAACAATCTGGTGTTTATTGGTAACTAGCATGGCGACAAGTGTGTAAACGATATAATTTCATACGAAAAATCATAAATATTTAACATTATAACACACTAAACAAACTGAATAATTACCTTTTAAGGCCCCTTCCTCCTATTGCATCTAAAGAGCAGGTTTTCATTTAAAAATAACTTTTTTAAAGATTCTGTTATCAATTTTAGGCTGTAAAAAGGCTTTTCTTGCTTATATAGGTAAAACTGATTAGAGGATGTAGGTGCTTAAATAGTCAACGACGACATAAAATTCTAGAACAAAACACCGGATGCATATTCGTTCTAACAACAAACGACAGATCGAGCGACAGTCGCAATCTCGCGGTCTTCACAGAGTCACAAATTCGATCAAAATAAAAAAGATACACGATCTATAAACATCGCCTCACGGTACAATATTCCTAAATAATTATTATTTTAGTTAAGTACCAGTTTCGCTACGAAGTGATTTCATACAATTAATTCATCACTTGACTTTTTGTTCAACGGATGGAGCCGGCATCCAAACTAGATTTAATATCCGATCTAAGTCATTCGCATCGACTGGTATTAAATTGTTACCCTTGGTTCTCTACTCTGCATCGAGAGGTTTTCTCCGGGTACTCCCTCTCCTCAAAAACCAACATTGCTTTTCATTGTTAATTTCAGTTTACAGTGTCCCCTCAATTAGCGCTCCAGTGCTAGACCGACTAGACACTTTAAATAAAGTTCCTTTCCTTTCCTTAGTTTCCTTTCCTGTCCTTTGAATGCCTGAAGCAGCAAGGATAACTTGTCCTCTTTTTTTTGCATCTATGCAACTCATTCTTAGATCATTTCAACCAGCAACAAGAGGACTACTCGCGCCGAGAGAGTCCGGAAAGTTCAGGGGGCGAGAGCGATGACGATCGAATGTTTTGATTATTGTTTTTCCGTCTTCACTGAAAACATCATGAGTTTACTTGATCAATGCCATTGGCAAGCGTCTCTCAAACTATAACTATCTAACTAGACGAATAGTTAGTATATAAGTGCTCTCTGTACGACTGAAATGCGTTAAACGCTGGTAAATTCTCCTATGATGGTAGCCGATCTATGACGCACCGGAGTCAGAGAGGTTTTAGAAATTTGTTTTGTAACAATACCAAAAATATCGTAGACTTTCAGATGTGTCTGTAAAGAGAATCTTACCTTTCGCTTATTATCATTCACTTGAGGAATCCACACAGTGGATTTCAATTTCTCAAGCTTTCCTCGCTAAACGAAAGCTTTTGACGTCCGAAAAACATATCGCATAATAATAGTCATATTATTCATGGTCGGGGATTCCCCTAAGTTCAAAATTTGAGATGACTAAGCGTACTGGAATGTCTCAGCTTTGAGCTGCTTTTTTAAGACCATTTTTCGGATATCGTTTATTGAAAAAAATATTAATGCAGTAAAAACTTACTTTTGGGGGACAAAAAGCTCACGATTCGGCAAACGGGATTGCATTTATTCCTGATACAAAATTCGCAGTCCCATAAGTAGTTCCGAATGATAAGTTAACAAATTTGAATAAAAAAATCTTAATAATAAAATTATTAATATTAAAAATATATTATTTATTCTTTCTTCTCACCATTTCATCTCAGTTTAGTTTAAAATAAAAAAGTAAAGTGGTGCATTTATATAGCGCCTTTATCACAAACGTCTCAAAGGCGCTTTACAATGATCAATTTACCCCCAGCGGACTGGAAGCATATTCAGGCGCAAATTGCAGCCGCTTCTAAGCAGTCCATGCATGCTGGTACTCATTTTACCGACCTCGGAAAGGATGGAAAGCTGAGTGAACTTCAGCGGGAAAGAAGGTCGACAAATATTCCACTCTCGGCAGAACCGGGAATGGAACCCGGGACCTTAGGGTTGGAAGGCAGAGATCTTACCATTGCGCCAACCCCTTGGACTCACAATCGTTGACAGGTCGCCAGTTGCTATAAACCTTATTTTAAATTTAATTGCCTGATTAATTATTCTTACAGCGTGGATGTCTTATAGGGCCTCTTCATATAAGCCCGGTTGACCTGGCTGGCCGTTTCTCGAAAGTCCCGAAAACTTTTCGGGCCCGAAAAGCCATTTGTGAAATTGCCAACCGCTTGTTTTGGAACGCCGATCTTTTAACATGTATTTAAGGCAACAAAAAGAAAAATAACTGTGAAGTTTGACGAATTAAATCCTCTCCTTTCTTGAGGTACAAACGGAATTGTGACACCCGAAAACGGCCCGTAAAGTTTAAAGACTTTTGAGAAACGGGCCCCAGGTGCTGGTTTCCGAGATCTCGCCTTACCTCTAAATCCTTTGTAAAAACTTCAATCTGTTCATATGAGAAGGCGAGCCAGCTCGGTTGCCGAGATCTCGGTTTTTCCATACGGGATCTCGGTAAGTGGGCGCTGGAGATTTTGCCATATGAACACTCCATCCCGGTTACCGGGAGGAGAACGATACAATGCATTTTCGTGATAGAATGGACATTACCGAGCTTTTAATTGTCTTTTCTTTGATACTGAAGCTTGGAATAGTTCTACTGACAGAAGAAAGAATTTCGAGAAATTCTCGCCAGGTTTGTTCTTTAGATTTCACGCCTGAATGGTGGCGTCACCACTTTTTCAATTTTTTTCATCTCGGAAAGCGGGCTGAAAGTCACCATATGAACAGAAACCAGTTTCATCTCGGTTAATGAGCCAGCCCGGTCAACCGGGCTCATATGAAAAGGCCCTTAGTAATGACATGAAGAGAATATACCGTTGGTACCCATATATCATATAAGAGTTGTGATGTTGGGGTTTTTAATAAAACAATTATTCTACTCGGGCATGCTGAATATGAAATGATCATAACCAACTCGGCGCTACGCTAACACCAGCGCTGTTATCCATAAATTGGGAGCAGGCCTATTTATTGAGTTTATCTTACCCGTGAAAAGAGTGAAAGATATCTAAATGATGTGAACTGTGGAAATAGAAATGAAATTAACGGCTAAGAGGGTCTCAATGGGGTGGTGGCATTTACGGCTATCGGCTAAAATTTTGGCTTTTTTACGGCTATCGGCTAATTTTTTTCAGTTACGGTTAACAAAAAAGTTAAAAATTAACTTCTTTTGTTTCAAAAAGTTAAATATTAATTAACCTTTTTTTTTGTATCTTTAAAGCAAAATAAAGGTCTTAAGATCATCTCGGCATGTGAAACAAGCTATTCTTTTGAAAAATTTTAACATTTGATAGATCGTACTTTTTACAAAGTATTCCACTTCTAATATTATTTTACACATAGAAATGTCAATAGTCAATTTAAAAATAATCTTTGTGGAAAAGCAAAGCACACACGCGAACGCCCAACTCACAGGCCGGGGCGCGACATTCATTACAACAGAAATGGTAGACTGTTCACAGTCCTCTATTTTTCCGTAAGATCGTCGAGATCGAGCGCTTTGCGTTACGGGCTGCCATCTTGCATGAGTGTCAACTACTTATGGGACGGGGGTGGTTTGGGAGGAAGCGCTCGCCCCCCTCGCCCTATAGCTATAATCCCCGACGCCCGCTCCCTCGGTACATTTGAAAATCAAGATGGCCTCCATCAACGGTAAGACGCGCTATATTTCGACGATCTCACGAAAAAGTAGGGGACTGTGAACAGTCTACAGAAATGGCCGTTTTCACACTAGAGACGGATTATTCGTGTGAGACGGGTTATCCGTTTGATGTTTCGCGTCAGATAGGTAAATACGTCTTAATTTGAAAATGAAGTAGTTTTAATTTTGAATGAACAATCCGCCTGACTTTATCCTTCAATTTCGACGGACAGTTTGAAGACGGGATTATCCGTTCCAGATAGCCTGTGTACAGCCACCCCCTCCCCTCAGAAAAGAAATCTAAGAAGGGGTGTCTGTCGGGAAGGGAGGGACTGTACACAGGTTAGTCTCAGACGGATAATCCGTTTCTAGCTCTAGTGTGAAATAACAAAATAACAAAATAACAAAATTCCCGTGTCTAGTGTTTTTAATGATAGCGAAGGACTGTACGGAACCACTGTCAGCCGTTGTCTTGTCCGTAGGCCTCATTATTTCGCACGGCTAATGCGTTTCGGGTCACCTGGTCCGAGCAAGTTGGCCACCGAAATGCCTTGATCGAGATTGCGTGGGAAGATGCCGAACAGGGACTACGTATGGGAATATCTACCGTAGCGTCAGAGAAAAACAGGGAAATGTTGTTTATCGGCAAAGTGTTTTACAAACAGTGAGATCTCTGCGTGGTGTTTCACTAGTGTTTCGAGGGCACGACCTTCTGAAAATCGCAAATATTAATCCCCAGCAAGAAGCCACACTTTCGCTATGAAAAAAAATTAGTTCCCCGAGAGAGCGGCGGAAATGGAACCAGGGACTTGGTCAACACCTAAAAGGCGCTTTACCTAACGTGCGTACGGCCACGCTAGCCGGGAAATAAAAAAACGCAACCATAAGTGAGTTTAGTACCTTCCTTAAAAGTAGCAAATCTAGGGAACACTTTCTTTTACGGTTAACCTTTCTTTTTTTACCCTTTTTACGGCTAACGGTTAAAATTTTTCAATTTTTACGGCTATCGACTAAATTTTTGGTCGTTTTACGCCTATCGGTTAACCCCATTGAGACCCTCGGCTAAGACGACTCTTCCAGTTGAAGTCCCGTGAATTTTTTTTTTTCGGGATTAAATTGCAATTGCGTAAATTGCGGTTGTAACTGCGAGGATCATATCTTCATTTCACTTGGAGTTGACATAATCACACGCTTTAACCTTGATGAAGTCCTCTTGGATTGTTTCCAGAGATGTGAGAATTGCAGCTTGCGTAGCGATGCACCGAGAAAGGCTTGCTACGCAGATTGTGGCAATCGCCCTTTCCTTTTCAGTCGGCTGAGTTAAGAGTCTGCCGCCCTAATTTCTGCTTCTTTAAACCATTTACACGCGCTAAAAAATCGCCACAGCACGTCAAATGTTTGGGACCTTGTCGACGATTTTAAGGCACAGCACTCCTAATTTTCGACGTGTAAACGTATCGGTCCCAAATGTAATGTAGAGGTCGGTACCCACAAGGGAGCTTGCTCCCGCAGCACGCTCCTGCAACACGCTTCCGGAGCAAAGCTCCCTCGTCTGCACCAACGATTTCTAGCGAAAAAATATGTTGCGCAGCAAAACTTTTGCTCCCGAGTTTTGCTACCTCATATCCAACTGGTTTGATATAAGTGAGCAAGCTCCAGGGGCAAATCTGTTGCACGAGTTTGTTTCAGGAGCAAGCTCCCACGTGTACTGAGATTTGCTTGCCGTGACATGACGTGTCTCCAGTTGGCCAATCAAATTAGCTATTTTTTTTTTTATCCACAACAGTTCCCATGCCCCAATCGGGTTGTTTCATCATTCAGCTCCCTCGTCGTGTCCTTCGTGTGTACTGGTTGGGGTACTTACCCGGGAGCGTGTTTCGGGAGCGTGTTTCAGGAGCAAGCTCCCTCGTGTGTACCGGCCTTAACACTAATGCCCAAAATGTTTGAGGTGCCCACACCGCCCTAGCTCCCGGACGTAACCTCGGCACGGGTCAACCGGTGAGCACCGTGCCAAAAAATACGTTTGTGTCAACGCCGTCCGGTGCCGTTTAAGGACTTTTTGCTAAGATTATAGCCATGACACATGCGTGGTTTTCACAAAAAAGGCGGCAAAAGAGACACGTTTTTTCTCACTCGCCTAAGAAAAACTGAGGAATTCACTGCACAGATAAGCTACAGGGCCCACTAAGATAAAATTAAATCAAACAGAAGAATAATATCATAACTGTTAAACTACTTCCACGAACCATGAACTCGATGTTTCACTTGGTTTCAATTTAGAACGTTTTTAGATTGTATGCTCCACTATTTGCTGGGTACGTTTCGACGGTCACGCAGAGCTACGATAACCATGAGATTTGATTCTGCAAAAATCTCGCAACGCGCTCGAGTATGGTCAGCGGTAACATCAGGGGCCTCACCGGGAATCACAGTGCAGCGCAAAATCAAACGAACCGGAAACAAAAGGTGCAAGTTTACTGTCAATTTATCTTTAAAATTTGCTCGGTGACCTACGTTAAAAGTCTTCATACAAATAGCATTCAACTTTACCTAACATTTAAACCTTTTTAAAAAAAATCTGTAGTGCGCAAATTTTTTTTTAATCTTAAAGGGACCTTTTTCCCTTTATCTTGATTTCCACATACAGATTTATTTTTTTCAAATTTGCAAAGGAAGTGAAGAATATTGCATACTTTAAAAAAAGCTTATAAAAAGTATATTTCACCGAATAATTTTAGAGATAAATTTTAAAGAAAATTGAAGGTTCGAAGATGAATTTTTTTTTGTCTTATTAGTGTCGAAATATAACGTCCTTCACCTAAAAATACAAGAAAAAATCCTTTTTCATCTTGAGAGGCCTTGTACTTGTCAGAAATCCTTGGTTGTTTTTCCAATTTGAACGGCTGCCATTTTGTTTTCTTTTTCTTCCGGTTACTTCCAAAAAAGGAATGTCTGCCACCATGTTGTGACGTCATTGTGCTCAAGCAAGTAGCTGGTTTTCACTAAAATCTTCTGTTATTGTGTAATAATAATACTCCGCTTTCTTCGTCGTTAATACACGTGCATTTATGGTAGAACTTGACCCATATTCTTTCGAACAAATGTGATAAAGTTAAGGATCCGAGGAAGAGGAAGCAACCGAAAGGGAAGGCTCAAGAAGGGGAAATACGACTTTGTGCAGCTGTGATTTTTGCGTAAACTGGGAGGCCGGGACAGCAAGAAAAGAAATGCATCTCCTGCTGCGAGATAGAGGAAGCTATGAACAAAATCTCAGGTGAATTGATTGTATTCAAAAGGCAATAAAAACAACTTGATTACTACGAGATTCTGTTGGCTGGTATTGTTTTGTCTGTCATTTCAATTCAATTTGACAAACTTTAGCTTACAGACATTTAGTGATACTCATAGCTCTTAACTAACAGATCTACATAAAAGGTTCAGTTAATATCTATTAAATTAGATGTGCCGGAAGATCAAGCTATTGGTTGTGTAACGCAGCATTCTAGAACTGCCATCATGGGTCTCAGTCAAGCATGTGGATTGTGAGAGCTGCGGGAAATGATTAACATGTATGAAGTAAACACATAACTCTGTTCGTGGTTTTGCGAATTTTCAAACTTAAATTAAACATCTTTGTGATCGTTGCCGAGTTTATAAAACCCAGCTTGAAGCGCAAATGGCATTTACGAAATGACGTTTCCCAGTTGCTTGCAAAAACAACTTTTCGGTTCACTTCTCCGGCGCCGGGTTTGCCACTGAAATCTCCCGAATAAAGAAAACATAGCTTACTCACTGGGTATAAATGGAATTGATGGAGTCACAAAGTTAACATTTCATCAATTACATGCAACTGTCGCATTGACCGCTTTGGCCAAGATGCCTTCAAAACCGGAGGGTTCGAAATGATCCGAACATATGTGACAGTGCTGGATATTTTGCAAGTTTTCCCTTCTAAATTCGGATGATCTATTCTTTGGGAAGGACTTCATTTTAAACAGGGAAACGATGAAAACTCTTTTGGTGTCTGACACTTCTATTAGAACAGCCCACATGCAATAGCGCACTGAACCATTTTTCAAGTTTCCCGCGTTCATTGTGCGCAATGACGTCACGCTTAGCGCCCAAGCCTGCTATAGTACAGGCAAAATGGCGGACTTCCATCGAGTGATCAATACGGATCTTTCTGGCCTCATAAAGACGTCAAAATGTAAGGAACCCCTCAAATATTGGAATATTTGCTTTAACTAAGTCAGGCACTACAAATTTGGCGAGGGAAAAAATATTCCATTTTTATCTTCAGTTCTCCTTTAAAGCCTGACTTTTGAGGGGTATGCTTTAGGAAGGTCTTTGGTTACCATGGCAACAAGTATGACGTCATAAATTGTCTCGAAGGAAACTTTAACATCGCTGTCATAAGTCAATCCATGATTTATTTCAGTAACTAAAAGCATGAAATTTTTCTGTTTAATTGTCCTGATATTTACATAAGTTGTAAGAAACCCTTTAGAGCCTCCTAGGTTGCAAAAAATTAATAGGCTGAACAGTTTGCAACAACTTGAAGCCAATGGAACACCGGCCCTTTAATTCCAACACTGAAGGGCAATGATAGTAAAGCTTTTAAAATACGTGGCGAAAACAAGACAAATTATTCAGCTTAGGGAAGCGATCTATTTACATCTATTTTTTGCTTTAATTATTTTGATTTAGTAATGGTTTAGGTTGTATGTATATTATTTTCTTCTATTTAATTTGACTTAATCTGCATTTTTTAACACCACCCCACAAGTTTCATGTTCTAGTAAACATCGTGTGAAAATAAATTTTAGGATTTACTTAATTACATTTTTTATCACTGAAAATTTCAAGAACGAAAAATTCCTTTGCTCGCAAATGCAATGATACTTCCAAGGGCACCGAAAGAGCGAATT
>NC_090888.1:5367763-5375263 GCF_036669925.1 Montipora capricornis | reverse complement strand
GGATCTGGAGCTCCAGAATTCAACATACCAAAGTCAATACTAGAGAATCATCTAGAGGAGGGTTTCAAGATCAAGGAAATTGCCAGTATGTTGTCTGTCTCGGAGAGCACAATTTATCGCAGAATGCAAAGCTACGGACTAAGCTCTCAGGATTTCAGTGATGTTTCAGATGAAGAGCTTGATAACCATATAACAGAAATGTCTAAGCAATTTCCATTTTGTCGGGAAGGAATGCTTACATTTCTTCTCCAAGAAAGAGGGATTAAAGTGCAAAGAATGCGACTTCGAGATAGCATCCATCGCGTAGATGAAGAAGGAGTACGCGAAAGAAAGAAGGGTAAGTTGCAACGAAGGGTCTACAATGTGAAGGGCCCCAACCACTTGTGGCATATAGACACAAACCGTAAACTTGTAAGGTGGAATTTTATAATCATCGGTGGAATTGATGGCTATAGCCGATTGCCTGTAATGTTAGAATGCCCCTATTTCCTCAAATGCTGTTTCAAGTAGATTCATTCTGTCTACATTGATGTAGTTTGTCTCCCCCTCTAAGACTTCACTGTCATATTCTAATTCCAATTTCCTGCCAGTAACAATGACTTGCTGCATACATCGGAAAACTTCCACGGGGTTGTGTACATTGTTTGTGCGGCAAAAGGTTACAACCTTTCCAACAGCAGTATCAATGTTATCTTGTTTCTCTTCAGGTATAGGTACAGGTGAGTCGGAAACTTCTATGACTGGGTTTGTTTCCTGTATTTGTTGTGGAGCTTGGGACATCCCTGGATTCACTGACGATTCACTTCCAGAGTCAGCATTTGTTGTGCCTTCTACAATGCACCCAGTTACCCCATTGTCACCCTCTGAGTCTGAAACACTATTAAATCCAACTGTACACATGTAAAAAGGAATTCTTTCTTGCAAGCCATGCATTTTTCTTTTTCTTCACAAGAATTCTGCGGCAAAAGAGATTTAGTGGACAGATCTTTTTGGATTGGTCTCAAGTAAAATTTTTTTGGCAGCCCAGCAGCACTTAAGAGGTGTTAAATCCCGGCAATTTGGTAGGCAATGTAGCATCTCAAAACCTCCTGCTTCAAGTAACTGAGGAAACCCCTTCTCATCACCTACATTGTCCTTTTCACTCGAGACAAGCTTCTCATACACTGCACTTGCATCATCATCTAAGAGTAGCTTGATCTTTTTTACTCCTAAGCCAGCTTTGTGCATAGTTTGTTTCTCAACAGCTGATGGTGTTTTGCACTGATACCGATCTGCAAGGCACACAAAGTGAACAGCCCAAGTTCGTGGATAAGGATGTTTTTTGCTTCTACTTTTAGACTGCGACCGAGGACCCCTAGGATTGAAAAGACGCATTCGTTCCTCCAGGACAGCGTCAGCTAAAGGTACATCGCCGTTTCTGCTTGTTGAGGCGCTTCCAACACTTCGAGAGCCAAACGATGACCTGCTACTGTTCCCTTCGTCTTCTTTACAAAGTTCACGCAATCGAACTCGATATCCAGTCGCAGTTACACCAAGTCGTTCTAATTCCTCTCCACTCATCGACTGTACTATCGAAGGAACTATTCTTTCTTGTCGAAATACTGCAGCCAGCGTTTCAAGGTTTAGTTCCGTCAAGATGTCGTCCATTTTTTGGCGCTTCAACAAAGCAAAACACGGAATGTTTTTTGGGAGCCTAGTGACGATCATAATGAAGTTTGCACCGAATATAATGAGGTAAGCACCGAATATACTGAAGCGGACACCGAACGAATAAACCACCCAGTATAATAAAATGACTACCGAAATGATGAAATGAAGTAAGCACCGATTATAAGGAAGTAAGCATCGAATATAATGAAGTAAGCACCGATTATAATGCTTTAAGCACCGAATATAACGTAGTAAGCACTGGATATAACGAAGTATGCACCGAGTATAATGCTTTAAGCGCCGAATATAAGGAAGTAAGCACCGACTATAAGGAAGTAAGCACCGAGTACCAAAAGAGGTATCATAAGACAGTTATGGCGTTCCATACATCATCACCGGAATCATAATGTTCACTTGTAACTACGTGAGCATCTCTACGACCCTCGTGATAATCTTCATCGAATTCAATGATCGTTGCTTGGCTGAAGCGATTCTCTCTTGCTTGAAGAAGTGTTCTCATCATGATGATACCTCACTTGAATCTCTTTTTTATTAAATCGTTTTACGGTTTATTACGCCTGCAACAAAATTAAGTTAAACTTCGTACTATAATTATAAGGCAGTAGACAAAGTAGAGTTAAAAGACCGAAATCGACTGTCTCAAAGTTAAACACTTACCGTCCATTAGCTCAGCCTTATATTACAATGTAAGCGTATAAGAACTAAGCAAACAAACATTTCCCTTGCACTATTCCACGAGGGATTACGGAGGTATTGCATGAAGTTGATATATTAAAACCGAACAATTATGAAATCGTGCTATCAAACCGAAATAGTACGTACTGTGTACATCCTGTAGTGCGCACTATACAGTACTAGGCACCGTAAGCAGCATACTATAGTACGAACACTAAAGCATTTATCTGTGGCAGGTAAGCCAAGCCGGGTTTATGGACCGTATTCATAAAAGGCGGGCAAGAAATTATTATCTTGTCTTTGTGCTAATCATCCTCATTAACCTCACTTTAGAGCAAAAGTTCTTTTGAACTTTGTTCGTGCAAACGAGGCAAGTGAGGATGATTAGAATAAAGACAAAAGATTAATTTCTTAGCCGCCATTTATGAATAAGGTCTATTCCCCTTCAATTGACTTGTAATGTATTTAAGTGTATTTTTGGTTTGTTAAGGGTTGTTTCAGATCTATCTGCGTGCGAGTTTGGTGCAACGCTCTCTGTTGCCGAGTCTTTCAATGTGCAGCGAAAACTTGAAGATCGAAATTAGGCAAGTTCAGAGAGCTATAATTATTCCATCAAGCACGGGACGCAAGGTTTCTCTCCGTAATGACATTATGTATGGTACTCACTTTCCAGCTGCGTTGGTTTGATTGAAAAAGACCGCCTCACTTTATCATAAATAGAGTGTGAAGTTAATCGGTGTTCGCGTATCTGATCTGGCTGTATGGTAGGGTGCCTTTAAAGTCTCGCTAGTAGCTTCATTCGATCACAGTGCTAATGAAAGTCACCTTTATGTATTAAAACGACAAGAAGTAAACGGCCATCCTTTTTGTTTTGTACAGACTTCGTCAGTTCTTGATAAATTGATCTTCAAATTTGGATCAAATTGGAGCCTCAATATAGCGCGCCAGAAGCGTTCGAGCGGGTGAACCAAAAATCCCTCAAAACTCCAATAATTTAAAAGACCTTATCAAGCGGAGTGTAGTTTTAGTATAAGCACGTGAAAGTCTTGCAACACACAAGAAATGAGCGAGATCTATTTTCCAAACCAGATCGACCGGACCGCTTTTACGGAGACAGCCTCTCAAAAGATGTTCCCCTAAAAAAAAGCGGGTTTGCACGACTGAGTTTCACATTAGGGAGCTTAAAGCTTAAACGACAACGGCGACGGCAACGGAACGTCACAAATTTGCATGTTTAGTGGGCAACAACAATAGCTTTGCACGCCTGTCCATTTCTTTGCCGTCGTCAGCAAAACAACAATCTGAAATAGCCAAGTTTGAGGCTTTATGAAGAACGTCAGCACTTAAGGATAAATTTCCATTTTCTCCCCCAAGTAAAGAGCCGTTCCGACCAGTGTCGTTTTTGAGGAACTACCACACTCCCGTCATATTAAAAAGGTTGAAATATTCACGAAGTGATTGCAATAACGTGAATTTATATTTTGAGATGACGTTCTCGTTGCTGTCGCGGTTGTCGTTGCTTAAGCTCCCTATTGGCATACATGGACGTGTGGACACTCGATCGTGCGGTCGTACGGTGACCAAAACCAAATTTTCTCGCACAGATGGATTACCATATTTTTTATCAATGGTGCTCCGCGCGGGAGCCTTCGGAGCGCGGAGCTCCGCTAAAATCGGTATAATCGGAAGAATCGGGTAATCAGAACAATAGAAAGAATGGTATGTCTAAAGAGAATATAAATAATCAGAGAATTTTACCATTGTCTTATTAGCCATAATCGCATCCTTCTGTGAGCATTTAAGAATGTATCAATGATTTATATCATAGTTTACGGCCTTATATATTATTCATAACGAGTGTAATTGAACCAATCACGTGAATGAAGAGCCAATGTAGAGGCTTTGGAATGCCGACCTTACCTGTGAACCTTAACCTTTATCAAGCGCTGAAGTAAAATATATTAGTATCACTCCTAGAAGTCAATGGGATAAAAGGTTGTTAACTACAGGGTAATTAGTTTCAATTTCAACACTCGTTTGAGCTGGTTAAGATGAGCAAGTGTTCGTGGACTAGTTGACGTGAACTTAATGATTAGAGTGACCTGGCTCCTTGAAATTCACAGCCATGTAAGCAGTGTACAAGATGTCGTGAAATATGAGAGATAACTATCAGGGTTCCAATGCGATTAACCTGTATCCGTAAGACGGCCAAAAATTTACCAGTTCAACGTAAAAATTGAAACATTTTAACTCTAAGTCGTATAAACGAGTTAACCGTTCAAAAAAAAATAGTAAGTGGCACCCTCCCTCAGGTTGATCCAAGACCAGTTGCAACTGGATAACCTGTTTGGCGCGGTTACGGATTGAAAGACTCGTTGACCAAAAATAGATGACCCAGGTAGATCTCCACCCTGCATATGGATTCACCCGTCTGGCTTATGTACACTTATCAAGTTGACAGCCTTTGTTTTAGTCATCTTTAGATATTTTCCAATTCCTTCATCCAGTGTGTGTAGGTGTATGAGAGTCGAACGATGGCTTCATTGAAGGGTGTAGTTTGTATCTATCCAACAGGAGATGAGAAGCCAATAGAACGCAAAACCAGGTGCTGCGCATTCTCTTCAGGCGGAACTATTTAGTAACTTTATTGACCTATGTTTTATGTCCAAAACATGGCTACATGATAGTTTCGACGCAAGTCTGGTATGCCCTGTTGGATATACTTTCCTCACTAAAAATAGAAATGACAGAAACGTGGGGTCGGCAATGTTTGTAGAAATGCCCGGAAAATAAAGAAGCTTGTCTTTCCTCCCAATGCTTTTGAGTGCTTGTTGGTTAAAATTTCACCGGTGAAAGATCAACATTTTTATGCTGCAGCAGTTTATCATCCACATAACCCTATCTATTGCTCGCAAAACCTCATCGAGTTTTTGGAGAATGCTTGTGAGTCAATTTTATCAATGAACCCTAATGCTCGACTGATGATTGCTGGTGATATTAATCAACTAAACGTAGAGCCATTATTTCAGGCTTTCACTTTATCCCAACTGGTTAAATCCTCAACCATGGGTTTAAGAGTATTAGATATCTTTGCTACTAATGTCCCGTTTGACTTTGGCAAGATTCAATGTGTGAAGTCAGACCACAAAAGCGTGATTCTAGGCCCTAAACAAAAACGTTCAACAGAAAAACAGGATTGAATTCAGAGACACACGTATGCATTTTGCAAGTTAGCGATGTCATCTTATCTCAAGGAAATTGATTGGCCTTCACACAATACTTATATAGAATCTGCAGTTGAATGTTTTTACACTACGATCAGCCCTGCTGTGAATCAATTCTTTCCTAAGATAAGAGTCAAATGAGTTGTCATCAAATGACCACGCCTTGATCTCTCCCCGAGTGACATTACTGCTCAAGAAGAGGCGTATCCTGATCCAAATGGTGGTATGGTGTTAGAGATTGATTCCCTACAAGTGACAATTGATAACCTTATTCAACAGAATCAGATGAATGGAGTGAGGAGCAAGAACAACAAACATCGTGAATCTATCAGACAAACGTGGAAAACAGTAAATACCACCAGTGGCAGAAAACCGAAAAATGTGTCCCTTAGTTCTTTGTTTGCTCTTGAGGAAGTGAATAATTACTTTCAGGAGATAAATTCTGATGTCCTTCAAGGTACCATTCTCCCAGTTATCGATGAGTTCACAACCTTTAAATTCCTTTCACAACAAAAAAGAACTGCTGCTGGACCTGACGGCCCGTCACACTGGTTCTGGAGAGAATTTGTAGAGGAACTTGCACCCATAGTTACTTTCATCTTCAACTTATCAATTACGTCTCATACTGTGCCTACGTTCTTGGAAACGTGCTAATATTTCCCCCGTTCCTAAGGATACCCCACTGTCATCCTTGAACCGACTTCGCCCTATTTCTATTACTAATATTATTAACAGGCTGTTAGAGGAAATTATTTATGTGGCAGACGTTAAGCCTGTTATTAGATCCTGCCTATTGCCAGAGCAATTTGCATATAGGGAAGGTTCTAATACTTCCCACGCTCTCACCAAGAGTCAACACATGTGGCTTACGATAATTCCCTTGAAAATGACGTACTATCCAGATTTTTTCAAACTTGGCACAATTGATACCCAGGTCATTTATGCAATAAAAAGATGGGGTCAACGTGCTTGTTTTCGCCCTGTGTGCCCTTTATTCTAAGTGTTTTTTTACCGAATGACGCGAGAAGCGTTCGAAACTAGATCAACCGGAAAAATTGTTGTCATGTAGCAAAAGCTACTGCGTATTACTGAAAACTTGAACCTACTTGTTTGTCCGGGCTATAATCTTTAACTACACCCTTTTTTTTATAAGAAGATATTTTATAAGAATATCAAGGCTGAAATTTGGGAAATTTAAAAATATTTTAAGAATAAAGTTGAGGCTGAGATGCGATTATGAAAAGGATAGATATCATTTTGTGTGTTGAAACATCTGTAAATACAATACAATTTTATGTTTTTAACTTAACCGTATAAAATTATTCATTCCTCCGAACGGCGAAACTATCCAACAAAACGAAAAAACCTGCACTACAGTAAGGGGCCCAGTTCTCGGCCACTTTTTGTTCAACGTTTATTTTTTTCGTCACAAATGAATCTGAATAAAAAGCAAAGGTAGCTTGATTCCTTGTCTTTCGTCCTGCCGAGTTTCGAGTTTACAGCTACTATATACTGTGAGCAAGACCAGGTGACAGGAAGGTAGGTGAATTTGGTTTCCACGAAAACGTGTTTGTTTACGGCTACTCGAATTACATGGTCTAATTCAAGTATGTTTTATCCGTATAGAAGGCCCAAGTGAACCAATTCTCGGCATAAAGAAGGTAGAGTGATAAAGCTTTCTGTTAAATATAAACTTTTTCTGGCCTTTTTTATTCTTTGACCTAAATTCACTCCTCAATATTTCCTTAGTACTTTCGTGCATTTGCCTATTCTCGGCCACACTTTACATTTGTAAACTGAATGCTGAAGCTAGTTGTCTTTAAAATTTCAAGTCCTTACGGCTGTTCCATGGTAAGAAATACAGGTTTACGTTTGTTGTGGCCGAGAACTGGGACCCATATACTGTAGCTATAGAAAAATGTTCAACGCT
>NC_090888.1:5337763-5362763 GCF_036669925.1 Montipora capricornis | reverse complement strand
CGCCCGACTGATCCAAATTTCTGGCATAAAAAAATAGGTAACGACGTTTTTAAACCATTTTTATGTCGCATAGGAGTTTCGGTGGTTGATCCTTTGTCCCACGCTGTCTTAATTTTGCAACAACATCCACCAACTTTTCCGCCATATTGATTTTGGGTTCACGTCTTGTTGTTTTCTGGCTCCACAGCTATGATGCTGGGGTACCAGGCCTCCAATTCCGAGACTGCTTATGGTTTTTTGTTAAAATTAAAGGAACAGTTACAAATAGCGTCGCACTTGCTTCTGCAATAATGTCAAGGCATAGAAATCCTAATTTAAGGCGTCGACATTACACTACAGGATTTCAACAGTATTACTCCACAGCGTTGCAAAACACAAGGATCTCGCAAGATTGAATCGTTTAGGAGTCTGTTTACCTGCCAGCCGAAATCCCCATTGCAGGCTTCCTTGATTTAATAATTCGCAATACTTTTGAGAGGACTAATAATTTATACGTAAGCATTGTTTTCGTAAGAAATGAGGTTTTTCTCGAAACCAGTGGGAAGAACAACGAGATGATCTCCCACTTGGACGAGCTGTTTAATAAATCGAAATTCGTTGTTCTTCTCTCGTGCGATCAAGCCACCGCTAAATCCTTTATTGACAATGGAGCTAACTTTTCGATATATTATTTCTTGAAAAGATCTCTCCGCCATTTACCCTGCGTAGTGACCGATTCCAGCCAGCGAAAAGCGAAAATCAGTCCACGGAAAGCGAATTACTTCTTCTAATTAATTCGCTTGCTACGAGGAATACATTATTTTGACATGAGGGACTGATAATCAAATAATCCGAGTCGCGCCAATCAGAGACTCCGTTCGTGGGCGAACGGGAGTTTTCAAAATCGAGGGGTTTGTCCGCAAGCGTTTCCTTCTCCTCTCCTCCCCTTCCCCCCTTTTTTTTGCGCTCGCCCTATTCTCGCGTGGCGGGAAAAATAGGTTCGCTCCTCACCCGCTGGAAACGCTTGCTACCCAGGCTATATTCTTCATAGATAGAAATTTCCTAATGCGTCACAAGAAAAATAACGAGGAGGCACATTGCTTCGTAATATGATGACCGATATTTAATTTATGTCAGGCCACGTGCCTAAGTCTTTGACAACGGGAGCTGGCGTAATGGTAACATTGCCGCCTGAATTCGTATACTTTGGCTGGTTGCTGCATGCCTAGTGCCAAAAAGAATCAACTCTATCTTATCATCGTTCAGCAAAAGTTTGTTATTTAGGCGTGTACATTTGGAAGATGTGAATCAACAATTTCAAAGAGTTTACTAGCGTAAATGATAAAAAGAAGGGGTCGTAAACAAGACCCTTGCGGAACATCCCATGGAAGGGCAAATTCAAATGAAAGCAAATCAGACACACAGATGCGTTGAGTGCGATCGGTAAGGTACGATGAAACCCAGGAGAGAACAGACCGGTTGATGCCAAGCACATACTGAAGTCTATGAAGCAGGATATCATGGTCTATCGTTTTGAATACTGTCGATAGGTCAAGAAGTAAGACCATTGTAACATGACCATTATTCATATTAACGAGAATATCATCATGGACTTTGAGTAAAGCTGTCCCTGTACTGTGATAACGCCGGTATGTTGACTGGTAGGATGGAAGAACATTACAGGTTGTCAGATGCACTTGAAGTTGGATGAAAACAGCAAGTTCCGTCAATTTAGAAATAATTTAAAATTGCAGATGGCTGACAGCCCTTTTTTAGAACGGGATGTACCAAAGCACTTTTCCAGACAGAAAGAAACTGGCCGGATTGAGGCGAAGTATTAATTATTTTAGTAATGACATATTAAGAAGTATTGATTATTTTAGCATACTGAATTCAGCATACTGGATGGCATATTACTAAAGCGAGAAGCAGATGTGATACCCTCAGAGCTACGCACGTCTATTAAGATGCGACTTCATAGTGCACACCTTGGTTACGACAGTATGCTGCGTCGAGCAAGAGGAAATGTGTTTTGGCCAGGCATATCTAGTGACATAGAACAGTTAGCTGATTTTCTGCCAAGAAATGTAACCGCGAAACGCTCGAGAACTACCCAAGGAACACTACGAAGGTAAAGGACCATGGCAGAAAATTGGTCTCGACTTATTTCAAATTGCAATCAAACACCACTTAATTGTAGTAGACTATTAATCGATCTATATAGAAGTCAATTGTAATGTTGCTCTACAACGTATCTGGACTTGTAATAGAATGAAGAGTCCATGTGAACGAAAGAAACGATTTTAATGCGTGAAATTCACTCCAGGCAAACTACAATGAAAGGGTTGCTCAGGGCAGCGAGCACATGGCAAAACTGGTGTCAGATTGGTCAACAACTATCACGTGGCATCGTAACACTCTTCCTTTTGTAAAGAAAGAAAATGATTCAAAACAGGAACAAAGGACAGGAATCTTGCAATAAATAAGGCTTAAAGGGTCCTCCAGATAAACAAACTTAACAATGCAATAAGAAAGCTGCGAGGCCATGAACAGTACTAAGGTGGGCACTGTGACATATACTTCCGGTCACATGACTTATTGGCGGTTCGTTGTAAATGGGAGCGGCCATATTTTTGTATGAGCGTTGTTCTGTTAGACAATAAACATGATAGGTGCAAAGTTCAAAGTCCTTAGGTTGAAATAAAACGTTCATAACAGTTCAAAGTTCTGAATGAAAACTAAGTCATTTTAAAGTCCTTAAAGCATGTCCTCTGAGAAATAGCGCCTCTCTTTTTGTACTTCAATTGAAATATTTATGAAGATTTAACATTTTAAACACAATTATTTTCTCACTGTTTATTCAGTTGTGAGTCTTACATAATCATCTGCGTAGATCTGCAGGGAACAAACTGGACTGAAGAGATCCGTAAGTTTCAAGAAGAACAAACTGATATTTTTGGTTTTATGAGAGTGGACTGGGAGAGATACAGTTGCAGCAATAGGTGTGGTGTGGACGAGAGAAACGCTTTGGATAATCCAAGGAGCTCAGAACCAATACGATGTTTCTGCGATAAATTTTGTGATGGATATGGCGACTGCTGCTTTGATTTCAACAAATTGTAAGCAATAATTATAAGCGACTTTCCATATAGCCTATATAATCTATATTATCTGTATAGACTATGTAACATATGTAACCTATATAGTCTATAGAGCATTGCACCCTCATTGCAGAGGTCCTTGGTTCGAATCCCGTTGAAGCCACCCGGCTCAAGTTGTTCAAACGATGGTTAGCGCTATCCACTGGATAACTCAATTGGTTTTGCTAGTGTTTATCCTCTGGATAGTGATTTATCCCGTGGATAGCGCTATCCATCGTTTGAACAACTGGGACCTGAGTTGTTCAGGGCCCGGTTGTTCGAAAGCCGATTAACTTAATCCAGGATTAGTGTAAACTTTTGTTTCAAGTTTTCAACTTTTTGGTGAAAGTTTCTTTTGCTTATTTTTGTTTTTCAAGCTTGACTTCTTCTAATGTTAAGTTTTGCCGAATATCAGCGTTGAACAGCACTTGGGAGTAGAGAAATAAAATCCTGGGTTAATTTTTAAGCTGGTATTAGCGTTAATCGGCTTTTGAACAACCGCTGACCCTGGTGTCTTAAATTGTCCAGATAAAGGCGAGGATCACTTCTCCCTTTTTGCTTTTTTCTAAAAAAAAAAAAAACAAAACAAGCCTGGACAAAAATTTTGAGACATTTAAACCTTTTTGCATTATTATCTTCGGTGCGCATTAATTTATGCACATGAAAATACGCTTTAACAAAGTTAAATTTTCATGGTTGTAGCTGAAGAGCTCAGATTTGACTAGCCGAAGTACAGTACAAAATCATTCAACATTGTCTCCTGCTTCCATATTCTTAGATTTAAATTACGTCCATCAGATCACCAGGTCGTTCCATCGCCAAGTGTTGCATGCCTGATTTACTCTTTGTAATGTTTAACATAAGCTTTCGTATCGCAATTTGCAGCAATACTTCTCTTTAAATAGAAGTAAAGTTAATATATTCCTTACAAGTTATTGGATAGAGAACTATTAGGATAAAAACTCTTGGCCTTTGTGTGAAGTAGCGCAGGAAAAGCAACAATGGGTTTCAAAACGGTGGTAAATATAATCATGGCGATTAAATTCCATGACGTACAAACTGATAGATAGATAATGCGTCTTGGTGAATTTACGATAAATTTCCCTGGCCGTAGGGGAATAGGCTGTGGCGTTGACGCTAGGGGAAGAGTCCTTGCCTTTCAGCATTGTGGCCCGGGTTGCATTTCCGAACTCAAAGATATGGTTTGAGTTTGATGGTTCTCGACTCTGCCCCTAGAGGTTTCCTTCCAGGTACTCTGGTTTTCCTCTCTTGCCTAAAACCATCATTTGATTGGACTTGCTTTAATGAAGAGTGATTTGAATTGATTTACAGTCTCCCCAATTAGTAAAGCACTTGCACTCAGCTAGACAAAACTGAAACTTGAATAAGGTGGTTAGTATCGTTATCGTTATCGTCATCGTCATTTTCAGCGTCATCGCTATCGTTATCATTTGCAGGTGCAGAAAGCGAGTCAACCCTGGAGGAAACCCACTAAGCCAGCATGAAATCTGTCGCCCTGTCGAAAGACTATTCGAATCAAAGAATGTTAAGGGTTTTGCAGTGTGGAGCACATGTTCAAGGAACTGGACAGATGAGATTGTCCGCCGTAAATGTCAAAATGAAGATCGAAGCGATCTGTTAAATGATTGGCCAGTGTTTGATCACAGCAGGCGCATTACTTACAGAAATGTCTTTTGTGCAAGGTGCAATGGCGCAGTGAATATTACCTAGTGGAAACTCGATGCGTTTTGTTTTGAATGGGTTAACACAACGGCGTTCAATCTTAGTGAATTTCTGCGCTTCGCGCATGCCAACTGTTCGCTACAATTCACAGAATCGTGGGTGCAAGACTTAAAGCAGTGCATCCCTCGTTTTCAAGACTGTTCGGGGATTGCAATTGGTCAGGAGAAAAATGGATCGTATTGCCAATCACAGTGCCTAGGGTATGCTTTTCCTGTTTTTTCCAAGGGGAAGATGACAAGATTTCGAAATCTGCAATGCGCATTGTGTAACGGATTTAAGCCCAGCTCTTTGACAACCCTTTGTGGTCATATACTTCAAGTAACTCCTCCGCCTCTGACCATCCTGTTTGATTTTACCTCCTCCTTCGAGACGAGGGTTATAGTCCAAGAAAAGAGAATGGACCAGGAGTGGAGCAATCCTGAACAAAGTTGGTTATGTGATTCTGACGAAGTGTACGACCCATGCGTTGAAAAATGTAAAAGCATTGTAACATTCACTTTACACCGATTTGACTCGAACGTTTCCCAGAACAAACAGCACCCGTTGATTTCATGTCAAACAAAACAAGGTTGTTATTGAATTTAAACTGCACTTTCGTAGCTTTCAACCAAAGCGATTATGAACAACGCCTTAATGGTACCGTCTACATTAAACCTCACCATAGGACTTATGAGAAGACGAAGTACACAATTCGCGGGAATATTTTGCTACTTTGCGTCAACTTTTCAAGAAATGCTACAGTTTTGGCGGAACAGCGAAGCACAGGCTATCTCACTAAAACAACGCCAATATCTCTCCAAATATTGACTTCAGCTGGCTGCATAACGTCAATGGCTTCCATATTTCTCCTGTTGGCGACTTACGCTCTATTTTCTGAACTGCGCAACTTGCCTGGAAGGATCATTATCAACTTGTCGCTATCTTTGCTGCTGTATCAAGGCGTCTCTCAGCAATGAAGACTTCCAGTCGTGAGCAATGTCAGGTCATTGCCGTTCTTCTCCATTACTTTGTCTTGTGCTCTTTCACGTGGATGAATGCTATGGCATATGATGTGCACAAGAAATTTACTTCCACGGGTAAGCTTATAAGAGTACGTCAACACTTCTGTCCACAAATGCACGTAATTCGATTTCCAACACGAAGTGTCCATGTTAAAGTCTGAACATTTGCTATCTATTTCCAACAATGAGATAGGGATAAAGGCAGTTAGCGTTATTTTTTGGTTGAAGCTAATGCAGTTGTTTATCTTTAACTCTGAGGACTGAAGTTTGGGGGACACTTTGTGACGTTGATTGTCATGTATTCCCGCACGCGAGCGATGTTGAAGTTTGGGAGGAGAGCAACTGGACACTTCTTGATGCTTGTCAAATCACAGGCGCCCCAAGCTCACAACACGATTTTGCAATGAATGACTATTATGTAGTGAGAGAGTTTAATGATGAAAAGAGTTAAAACTCAAGTTAAGTTGAAAATCGGAATGTCTTCCTCTCGCAATAAACTTTCCCTACTTCAAATATGTTAATGACTTTTGTTTTGTGTCGATTCATTATCCATTGCTGGTATAGTGAAATCAGTACTCGTTTATAGTGTATAAACGAGTATTGATTTCACTATATTAAGAATGGCTAATGAATCGACACAGAACAAAAGCAAACAAGATATTTGAGGTGGGGAAAGTTTATTGCGAGAGAAAGACATTCAGTTTTTCAACTTAACTTAATTGTTAACTCTTCTCTTTTCACCATTGAGCTATCTTACTACATAATAGTTATGCATTGCTGGGGGCGCCTGCGGTAAAATCTAATTACGCGCCTTCCGAACATAGGCCGAAAAGGAGCATGAAACACGCTTAAGTTATTTAATTAGTAGAGCACTCGTGCTCGGCAAAAGAACCTTAAGACTCAAAGAAAATGATTTTTGTTAGTAGTCGTATAGGCAGTGGCATGATTTCGAGTGCAATTTGTAATGAATAAGCAAGAATAAATTTCTTTTAAGACGAGGAAAATTGCACGAGCCCGTACGGCGAGTTCAATTTGTAGTCTTTGAAAATAATTACAAATTGAACACGCCCTACGGGCTCGTGCAATTTTCTTCGTCTTTGAAAAAATTTACAAGTGCTATTTTATTCCAAATAGCATCACAAAAATCATATGATTACTTAACAATAATAAACATGAAAAAAGTGACTGTCGAGATGCCTAAGCAGAATAAAGACACGCGTATCACGCAATCAGGGAAAAATTGCGCCATCCAGGCCGCGCGCTTGATTTGGAAACAAAAGATTTGATTTGTTCTGACCAAACCCTATTGTTTATTAGACAATCATAATCCAAAATTTTGATGCGTAATTTGCAATGGTATTACAGTCTTTTGCACCGGTATTAAACTTTTTTGCACTTGTGTTACACCTGATCTGCACTGCAATAGGAACAGAGTAATTTTTTTCATGTGTTATTATTATTATTATTATTATTATTATTATTATTATTAATGTTATTACTATTATTATTATTATTATTATTATTATTTTTATTTTTATTATTATTATTATTATTATCACTATTGATTATTATTTTAAATGGAATTTTTCTTTAACCTAGACGGCGGACATGGATCGAATCGTCAAGGAAACCAGAATAAACGCTTAATGAGATACTGTTTATTCGGATGGGGAGTTCCTGCTATTGCCGTGTCCATCTTTGTGATCATTGACCAAATTTTCAGCAAAGGATTCATTGGATACGGTAGGTCTGCTGTCTCAATATGAATTTAAAAGGACTGTGTCACGGCAGTGCAGTTCATTTTGTATACCTTTAAGTCGCTCCTTCTTGCTTGCACTTAAAACCTTATGATTGATTTATATGTTTCCACGCTTTGATTAACAGGAGAAGGAGAGGCATACTGTTTCATATCCAAACCCCAAGCTGTTCTTTATTTCTTTGTTGCGCCAGTTGCATTGATAATGCTCTTCAATGCATTTGCATTGGTGCATACCGTGTTGCACATTGTAAAGACAAGGAAGGTACGTCGACAAAGCTATTAGATATGTATTTATCAGATTTTGATATAATAGCATTCGAAACGATGTACTGAATATATAAAATAGCTACTGTCTGAGTGATTGAGGATGGCAGTCCGCCACACTCGCCAACTAACGGATGATTGCTGCCTAACCACACAGCAACGGGTCTTGTACTGCAAGGCTGAAACTGACAGATGGACGGGAACCCTTAGTCTCAAGCCAATCATCAGCAATCAATTAATTGCTTGACGGCTGATTAGCTGACTGATTTTCAAAATGCGACACACCAGTGAATAATAAAAGGACTGCTGCTATACAGACCGGAAGTCCATGATTCTTATTGAAAGAGAGCAAGAACTAGCTTTTACGAGAAGGTATCGCAACCATTGACAAATGTCTCTTAAACCAGGCACAGTTTCGCATGCAAAAGGGGCACACTTTGTGTAACGGTTAAGTCTTCCTTGCTTGGTGCCATTCCAACATTATCAGTGACGAACTTTTTTTTTCCAGAGAACGCAGAAGGTAACCAATCAGCGGCATAGCACCGGCGTAGCCTTGGTTTTTGTCAAAATGGCGTCAGTCATGGGGGTGACATGGATTCTTGGAATCGTTGCCAACGTTAAGGCCTTGTCATTTTTGTGGTACCCGTATGTTATTCTGAACAGCCTTCAAGGTATTATGCTCTTTCTTTGTTTTATTTTCTTCATTTTTGCACGATTTTGTTTATCTCTGATTTGCCGTAGTTATGATTTCAGCTTAGTCTTTGTGTCAGGACTCATGCAGCTCTTATAACGATTCTCGGTTTTGGCTCAGGAAACAATGGGGCACAAAAATGCACGACAGAACAGTGATGTCCAACCCTAAACCATAATTAGAGCTTTGTTCGGGGTCTTAAAGGGCTACTTAGAATCTATAGTTTTTCAAGCTGGCTTTTCAGTTGGAACGTTCAAAAGGGAGTTTAATTAAGCAAAGACGACGGCTACGGCAACGGCACAAAGCAAAAATTTTATTGCTTAAGAAAGGAAAAAAATCGTGCTGCAAGCGCTGCCGCACTCCAAAAAACAACATCGTGAAATCACCAAATTTTAGGTTTTGATGACAACGTGAGCATATAACAATGAACCATTCATTTTCTGCTTTGACTCAATTTAAAACAGTTCGTACCCACCCGGTTACTGGATAGTTCGCCTGTAATTGTACAAAGTGAACAAGACAGAAAGAATTATCGCGAAATATTTGCAATAGCACTAAGTTATATACTTTATATTTTGGAGTGACGTTTTTGTTGCCGTTGCCGCTGTCCTCAAACTCTCAGTTATTAAGAGGGGTGAGGGCTGGATCACGTAAGGACGAGGGATCCGTTTATTGTTAAGCCGAAGGGAGGAAACAAGGCTGTGAGGAGCGTTAGTCGGGAGAGTCAGATACAGTTTAACATATTCTCCTTCATATTTCCACCCCTAAATAACGTTCTTTTCCTGACGTCGGTCTGGGAAGAAAAAACGAAGTGATTTTGAAACGTCCATAAGTAACTTCCTTTCAATTAAACCGCGGTCAAATTTTATAATCTGACTATACCTGAGGATCTTTCAGCTCGCAAGATTCTCTTTTTGAACATAATCGAACGCAATCAACTTTCGTCATTTGTTAAACCGTCCAAGGTTTCGATTTAAATGCTTCTAATATGAAACAATACTTATTCGTTGTAATCACCAGCGTCCTGTAATTTAGTTTCAGTTGGTTACCTCATATTTAGTTTTGCACCTCCCTCAGTATCGTTGTTTTTCAATACGAATCTCAAACAATCTTTTCTTTGTATGATATGGTCACATATACGAATGCCTAAAGGATACTCATTTGGAATGACTTGATCTTACTGAAAGTTTCATATGACAAGCCGTTCTGTCCACGCTTCAAAAGTGTCATCATTATTATCATCGTAATGGTCATCATCAACATCATCATCTTTGTTATCAATAACCAGTGCTTACACCGTGAAGCGTAGCGTGGGTTGAGTCTTCTTCTAAGATTTTGAGAAGTAAATAGTGTACCTTCGCTTGTCAGACCAATCAAAAGTTCAGTAAGAAAGTAAGGTGGCTACATACCATTCCAAAGTTCTAATCAGTGGGTTCACACGAACTTCCCTATCTGAGCTTTGGGGTTAGCCATCCCGCTTTGCGCTAGATACCCGGCTCAACTCCACCATAGTTAATAGATGTAGGCTGGTTATGAAACTCAACAAGTTTCTTTGTTTCATGTTTTTGTTCGCTTTTTTGGCCTTGACCAAGCACAAAACCTGACAAAAACATTCTTTTTTCGGCAGGATAACCAATCAAAAGCTTTGGCTAATTTATTCGAAATTAACTTGCGAACCAAAACCAAAATATTGTGCAGGGTCACTGTCGGTTTAACATCTAATTGCGACTGTATTGTTCCTGCTTTTGAAATTCCCAGGGTTTCATAACCAGTCCCTAGATTAACTATGATTAGGTGCACTGCCAATTTTGACATCAAGCTCGAAGTGTCCCTTTAAGTCTAAACATTTGCCACCTATTTTCAACAAGAAGGTAAGCGCAAAGGTTATCATTATTGTTAGCTTGGGTAAATAAAGCAGTTAAACTTTAGTTAATTAAAGAGCTGCATTTGGGTGACACTTTGTGACGTAAATTGCCTGTATTCTGAGAAACGAGTGATGTTGAAGTTGGCAAGAAGAGCAAGGAGACACGTGACGCTTATTAAAAAGTGACGCTTATTGAAATCAGCCTACATCCGAAATGGGTACTGTTAAATCTAGAAGGATAAGAATTCAAAGAAATATAAGGAGTTCTTAGCATTTCGTTACAAAACTACATTTACTGATGATATTTGTGCATGTTTCTTAGGTCTGTTCATCTTCCTGTCATTTGCTGCCAGTGGAAAGTCAATATAGCTATATAGAGCCAAAATAGCCAAATTAAGGAATCGGTGCACCTCGAATGCAGCGAAAAATACATCTAAGACAAAGGACCCTACCCCTAACCCTACCACTAACCCTACCCCTAATCCTACCCCTAACCCTACTCTTACCCCCAACCGTACCCCTAACTCTACCTATAACCCTACCCCTAACCCTACCCCTACCCCTACCCCTAGCCGTTCTTGGAGTCCTAGCGTTCAAGATTACGAAGAAACTCATCTGTAATATATTTGCCATGAAAAAGTTACAACAATCTTTATTTTAAAAAGACAGCCGCAGTAATGGTACAATTCAGTTTTCTAACATATTCAGTTTCTTTAACAAGAACGATATTAGAAAGCTGTGGGCAATAGTGGCGTTATTTGATGTGACAATTGATTTATTTACTTAAGTTAAATTAAATAAGTGGGTAGCAAACTTACTCCCTACACCCCCTCGGGGGTGTTGGGCCTCAAAAGGTCCACAGCAGGATCTTTATCGGTACCTTTTATGGTTTTTGGTCGACTATTTATGACAGGTGATATTTGGCAATTAACTAGTTGTTCATTTTATCTTATTAAAACCCATAATTTGTTACCTTTTAGGGGTGAAAAAAAATTATGCCACGACCACTAGACAGGATCTTGGTACCTCTTAGGGGTTCTTTTCAAAATTCCCGACGAGTACCCCAGTATGATTTTATTTCCAAATCATCCGTTTGTTATGACTATTTCACAATTATTACTTTTAATGTACTGTTGTAGCTTCACGTAGCATTCAGTGCTAAGAGCTCTTGCTATTGGCAAGTCCGTGCTTCATAAAATGGTTCTTGGATTATAACATTGTTTAGTTTGTTTAGAATTTACACTCTTTTTGCTTGTTTTGTTAATAATTTCTTTGCCTTTTGATTCGCAAGCATTTTTTGTCATGTATCAGCTATTTAGGATGGTTTTTATTATTCAACTTGTAAATAATATCAATTTTCTATTTTTAATTCATTAGCTTATTGTAGCTTTGTTTTATTTTGTTTTTAGTGTTACTCGTTCCTGTTTTATTGTCATTTTATCACTCTGTTGATTCTAATAAACTCGTAAAACGTAGCTCAAATCTGTTGTTCTTGCGTCGACCATTTCGGCCGTCTTACAAATACTTAAATACGTAGGTTACCAATAATTGATCAATTAATGAAATTAAATCTACATTTAAAAGTGATACAACAACCTGAAAAATATAATTTGAAATAGATTGCTAAAATATGCTATTCACTAAAAGGTAAAGTCATCCTTGCGAGAATTATGCGCCGTTGAAATGGAAACTTCAACATCTCTGCCTTCCCAACCCGGGCAAACCCGGGGCTTTTGATGGGTAAGGCCTTTCCCGGGGTGGGAAATTTGACTTTGCCCGGGTGGGGTGGGGAAAATGGAACCGGAAGTGTCAGGTTTCAACTGATTTTTTTTTTCGGGTCACAAAGGTAACATTTCATCAATTACATGCAACTGTCGCATCGATCACTGTAACCAAAACACCTTCAAAAGAGGAGGGTTTGAAATGATCCGAACAGCTGTGACGGTGCTGGATATTTAGCAAGTTTTTCCTTCTAAATTCAGATGATCCATTCTTTGAGAAGGACTTCATTTTAACAGGGAGGTATTAGAACAGCCCACAATAACTCACTGAACCATTTTTCAAGTATCCCGCGTTCAAGCCGGTCAACACTAATTTTCATCCCTCAAACTGACATTGGACATTTCGTAACAATTACACGACGCAATACCCATGTTAATATTGACAAGCTTACCGCTCTAAAAAGAATGAAAACAGGGAGAATTACAGCTTTAGTTCAACAAGAAATAACGTTTCTAAGCTATGCCGCGCTGATCTTCAGTATTTAGGTCTAAGAACCCCGTTGAAGACGGTTAACTTTCAATTGTTTTGCTGGGTACTATTATGTCAATACTCTAAAAAATTGGATTTTACGGGAGCTTGTCTCGTTGTTCTAGTGGATATCGGAAACTGCAAAGTGAAGCCATCGATACGGGTTCAACTCTTTGCCTTGCCTATTGTGAATCTTCTCAGCTTGTTTAAAATCTTTGTTTCGTAAGAAGATTTGAAGTCTAAAGTAGACTGTACGTCGTATAAGTTGAATGAAAAGGGAAACGTCAGTTTGAGGGATGAAAAGAAGTGATGACCGTTCAAGCCAGTGTGCGCAATGACGTCACGCTTAGCGCTCAAGCCTGCAATAGTACAGCAAAAATGGTGGACTTAATTTCCTCGTAAGTCTGCACTATCCACGTGCATGAGGAAGACAGTACAATTCTGCTTTATTCTAATGAAAGTAAAGGATAAGAACTTAAAAGACATGCATTTATTTTGAACAAAGACGTTCGTAGCATAACAAAAACACTTAAAAACCCAATCCCATTAAATTTACGCAACGTCATCATCATTTATCCGTTCTCCAAGTGGAGAATTGGGCTGTAGGCTCTCTGCCTCCATGCTGTTCTGTCCTCCGCAACCGATGCTGCTGCTGCCCATGTTCCTAAACCGTTCTCTTTCATCTCTCTTTCGATAGTCCTTCTCCAAGTCTCACGCGGTCTACCCCTTTTCCGTTTGCCTTCAGGCACCCATGTTAGAGCAATTCGTGGATGTGAGCAATGGTCCATTCTGAGGACATGGCCTAACCACGTCCATCTCCTCCTTGCCACTTGCTTACTTATTGTCTCCAATCCTGCTCTTACTCTAATCTCCTCGTTTGTTACCCGCATTGGCCAGTACATCTTAAACATCCGACGAAGGCTCTTATGTAAGAATGCATCCAGTTTTTTCTCATCTGTTTTGGTCATTCGCCAGCACTCACAACCATACAACAACACCGAGAGGATATTAGATTTGAAAATTTTGGTCTTAGTCTTGTAGGTAAATTTACTGCTCTTCCATATTTTATCCAGCTTACTATATGCAGCCCTTGCATTTCCCTAACCTTGCTTTGATGTCTTCTTCTGTGCCACCTGACTTGCACCCAAGTAGACAAAACTTTCTACATCTTCAATATCGTGTTCGTCAATCTGGACGTTCTCGTTGCTGGTCGTGTTAAGTCTGAGGAGTTTTGTCTTTTCGGAATTGATTTTCAAGCCAGTTTTCTTGCTGGTAGTGCTGAGATTTGTCACTTTCTGTTGGATTTGACATTTCGTACTGGATGTAAGTGCAATATCGTCAGCAAAGTCCAAGTCGTCTAACTTGGACCACAATTTCCATCTAATGCCAGTGTTAGCACCCGTTACTGTCCTTCTCATGATCCAGTCGATCACAAGTAAGAACAGAAACCCTGACATGTTACACCCCTGCTTTACGCCGGACTTCACATCGAACCAGTCAGTTTGACCTGTGCCCTCAACAACCGCGCATTCTCTACCATCATACATTGCGTTGACCATTCTGACAAGCTTCGAAGGTATCTCATAACTCTCCATGATCTTCCACAAGGTTCTCCTGTGAACGCTATCAAAAGCCTTTTCATGGTCGACAAAACATACATACAAGCTGGAGTTCCATTCCATTAGGCCCCTAATGCTTTAGTTTTTCTTCGAAGATCATCTGAAAAAATGAGATTTTCTGATTCCTTTTAATTTGTAACAACTTAGAGGGTTTAGGGTTGTGTGCACTAAAACGACTCTTACGTTGATCGTCAAGGACTGAATTTTGCACGACCTTGTACCAAGTAGATGACAATTCAGTACATTGCAGTAGCTGTATCCTTCGGCTCTCATTGGAGGGTTGGTGTTAGGAAAGTACACGTCGGAGCTAACAGGGGCGTTTCATGCACTGCTGAACAGTACTAAAATGTCCTGGGTATAAAACAAAATCAACATTTCAGTCATCGTGCTTGAATGTAGCTTTCCAATCGTTTCTGCTATGTTTTAATTTATTTCACCTGAGCCATTCTTGGACATCAAATAAAAATTGCAACTGGTACGTATGTCTTTTTGGAAGATGAATCAATGTTGCGGCGTTGGGAATTAAGCTCTCGGCGAATTCACGGTCTTTTCTGACCAAAAAGACTTTTTTTCTTATTTGAGGTCTTGTGATTTTTGTTTAAACTTTCTTCTGGAGAAGGCGAAATTCACTAAAGTTTAAGTTTCTTGTTTCAAACCTGTTGTTCATAAATTGAGATCCAGTTTGGAATATCTGTTGTTGATCACTCGCATCTGCTGACCGCGTGATCAGTTTAATGGGAATGATCGAAATCCAAACAAGAAATAAATAAATTCGATTATGATCATAATGACAAATTGAAAGCGATAGATGTGTTCCTTTCGTTGACCCACTAATTTTTTTAATGTTGTAAAAGTGTTTTTTGTTGCTATGGGAATCACTCACCACTTACACGTTTCTATGAATACCGTCAAAGTTCTTAAACTATAACGAATGCTCTGAAACCCTGGTATGTTGCGTCCTCTGACCAAACGATTGCTGCATCGTGTTTGTTTTCAGTTTTGGTATTTTCGGGGTCTGCTTTGTGGACAGCGGTTGCAAACACATGCGCAGCTGCCGAGTACACCTGAAAAAAGACAAATTCATTTAAACATTAATTTTATTAATCTTAAAATTTTAACGAATGTCAGTGATAAATACTGAGTAACTTATTATAAATATGAAAAGGCTGAATACTAGCCTTTTCATATTTTTTGTCGTTCCTTTTTTTCCGGATGTGTAGAGAGGGATGAGACTTCTATTGGAAAAACCATCGTCACTCTAACATTCTGATAAGCAATCCACCGGAAATTCATTGTTCGGCCACTTGGAGAAATTGCTAAAGTGGTAGCCAAACAGGCTTTGAGTATGAAAAGCAAAAAACATCGAACTAAGTACCCTGGCATATAAGACAAATAGCTTTTGTTCAGCCAAAGTCGGTACATTACCCTATTGTAAACTGGTTTTTGAACAGGATCACAAAGTCATCTTGTTTGTTACTTTTCTTTAGTTTCCAAATTTTTCCATTTTCATGTTTTCACGCCTCAAAAGAGTACCACCAACAATTGAAAATTCTGTTTTTACCCTGTACGGACGTTTAGGAAGTCAATTAATGGTAATTTGTCTTACTAGTATTCTTTCTAACGAAATAGTTCCTTAGGTTGGGTGCAGGGTCATCGTTCAATATTTTGTAAATCAAAGTTGATTATCACGGATAAATTCTTGAGTGAATTAGAAGGAACAAATGGCACTACACTTCTCATCGCTCTAGTGCCCGCGTTAGCCTTCTTACATATCATGTCAATACACCGTATTCCAAAATGGTCGCCTTTCTAGTATTCATTTGTTTCCATGCAAATTGGCCCTTATGGCCTCGCTTTCAGACGTAAAATTCAAAATAAAATTTAATCTTAAGCGAGGCCCTATAAGGGGCAATTTGCATGGAAACAAAAAATACTAAAATGGCGGCCATTTTGGAATAAGGTGTATATGACTGTCCCAAGTGAGCTTCCCATCAATCTGAACCCCCACACATTTGAAACAGGTATGTTGTTTACCAAAACGGGATGTTCGAAACCCTTAATAGGCTAATGCGCCGATCAACGATCAAACCGAAACCTCAACATCCATCCCCCCCCCCCCACGGGTCAAACCACGGGCATTTGACTATCCTCTGTTCCCGGGTGTGGGGAATTTGACCTTTGCCTGAGGTGCGTGGGGTGAGGAAAATTGAACCGGAAGTGTCGGGTCTCAATGACTATTTTTTCGCGCGCCGAAGACACTAACATCTATAAAACACGTGTTTGGGCAAAATGGAACTGTTTAAAGGAAGAGATGTAGCATTTTAAGCGATTGGCTTACAAAAAAAGTCTTCAAAAGGTGTTTGTTTAAGACGTCAGGAGCCATCGACGATTGTTCTCTACTGAGGGTATGACAGACAAATCCGACGATAGGGTAGGGCATTTGAACAGCATTTTGGCCCGAGGGGGCGGGAATTTGAACGATTCAATCCAAAAGTTCAATTGCCCGGGCTTTGCCCGGGGGGAAGATGTTGAAGTTTCGAGTTGACCGGCGCATAAGGTTCCAATTACTTTTACTGCATTCTGAATTAGAAACCTCCAAAGGAAAAACACACAAAAGATCTGAGTCTGAGATTGTAAAATTCTTTCGCCATAGGCTTAATGATTTTGAGATTTAATCACTCACCAGATTATCACCGTACACCTGACAACAATTAACAATTACTCGCCCAAGACGAGGTGAATAAGTTTTAATTCACCGATATTCACCGAGCCTGAGGTGAATAATTATTAATATCATTACATGATAAGTGATTATTTTAAAAATATGCATTTTCTTTAAAACAATTAATTTCTTCGGCTGTCACCTCAACAAAACGACTTACGGTCATTTTGAATAAAAACCGCTTAGAAATAGGTGATTATCGCGTACTAATAACCTCAAGTGCAACCAATCAGCGCAGCGAATTCTCAATAATCAATTAAAGTATGTAATTAAACTGACAACAAATAAAGGACAAGCACATAAATAGCTTACCATTAAATTGATGTGGTGAAGAGCAGTTTAGCCAAAACACCGGTCTCTATTAAGGGCAATTTTTGCTAATGCCAACGCTTTCGAATTAATTTCTTTCGTAAACACACCCACGAATTCAATTCCTTTTTAAAAGACGTCTTTCTTTACTCATATTACCTTCAAGAGTTAAAGAATTAAAAAAACTAACATACCTCCAACGCTTAAACTAAATTTGCCTTTACAATAATAGGGAAGAAAGTTACCCAAGAGTTTAAATATTTTTGCTATCATAATAAGATGCTCCGTTTTGCCAACGTATTTATCTGTATCTGCACCCTTTAGGGTAGAATATTCTGGCAGAAGAGGTAAGGGTAGAATATACCAAGCAAATAGTTCAATTACTTTTACCATTACCTTCATTTGCACCCATCTTTTTCTAATAATTCTATCCTGGCGATTTTAATGCCAATTTATTTCATGAACTAGGCTTTTAAAAGGACCAGTTAAACATATAATACTGGGCCTTTGAATTTCCTCTTTCACTTTTCTGTGTGAGTTCCTGCATGTTGGAGTTTTCGAAACAGTTATTTCCTTTTGTCTAATTCATTGAAAGTGGGTGAGTGTGAAAGGACGTAATATAAATATCACATAACCAGGTGAGCTTAAAACAGCGATTTGAATGTTCGACATACGTTGATGTCAGCATTTTAATATAAGTTGGTTAAGGCTGCATTAAAAAGCGCTTTTCACGAGATGTTCATAATCCTGCAATAGTTTTAAACCACATCAAACAGCTTTGAGTCCTGCATATAGTTTATTTCGAAAGCTGAAATCCGACGAGATACACATTATTCTGTCAGATCGGTTTCAACTTGACGATAAGTCATATTGAAAACATGTGATAATAAAAACAAGGAAAATCGCAAGTATTTATAGAGTGGACAATTTTATTTTAAAAGTGTTTCTCCTCAAGGATTTAGGATTGGAATCCGTCCGGTTCAACTAAAAGGGTGTTGAATGATGATGATGATGATGATGATGATGATGATGATGATGATGATGATGATGATGTTCCTTTGCGCAACATGGACTGACGGAGCAGGTGATTTTCACTCACCCTTTTTATGTATCTACGCTGAGTGAGCAGTACGAATTTCAGCCTGTATCAGAGAATGATGTGGCGAATATTATCCTAAATCTGCCTTCTAACAAAGCACCTGGCTTTGACAAAGTCCCAGCAAGAATAGTTAAGGATAGTTTACCGGCCACTTTCCAAATAATCATATCCCTGATGAACAATTCCTTTAAATCTAATACGTTCTCAAGTGCGTGGAGAGTCGCAGAAGTGACGTGTGTTCCTTAAGACGGAAATGCTGGAAATCCATGTAACAATCGGCCCATATCATTGCTACCGGTACTATCCAAAGTGAATGAAATTTGTCACATTCTTAGACAATAACAACAAGTTATCGCAATTTCAAAGTGGCAACCGTAAATAGCACTCCACTGAAACGGCTTTTCTGTCTGTCACTGATGAGCTATTAAAAGCTATGGATGAAAAGAAAATCTCAATATTGGTGTTGGTGGATATGTCGAAGGCCTTTGATAATATAAACCATGACATGTTGCTTTATTTAAAATTCGTAGCCTTGGTATGTCTCCATCAGCGCTAGAATGGTTTCAAAGTTTCTTAAAGGGAAGGTATCAGTATTTTCGTATTGGGGATGTGGTTTCGCAGTCCCTCCCAGTTGATTATGGAGTTTCACAGGGGTCTATTCTTGGTCCCGTTCTGTTTACTGTTTACATAAATGACTTACTAACTGTACCTACATGTTGTCAATCTGCTTGTTATGTTGATGACTCTAAACTTTATTTGAAATTTAAAACTAGTGAGCTATATAATGCAGTCACTGCAGTTAACTCTGACCTGAACGAAATTTGTATGTAATGCTAACACAATTCACTACTTTTGAATCCAGATAAAACTAAATTTCTTGTGGTAGGCGTGCCGCAATTGCTACGCCAGTTACCTGATTTTACGATAACGCTTTGTGGTAAACCAAAATCATCGATACCTGAAGCAAAGGATCTTGGGGTGTTTTTAGACCAATGTCTCTCTTATTTTACATACGTAAAACTGTTGCTAGCTGTATGAATAAACTGATTCAAATCAATATAATTAAGCATTTACTTGATAAGGAAACGCGGTTGTCAATTATTAATAGTTTTGTTTTTAGTAGGCTGTTTTACTGCTTCTCAGTGTGGTACAATACCTCTGCGACTAATAGCTATAAGCTTCAACTTATTCAAAATTTTGCAGCCAGGATTATGTTGGGACTCCGCAAATATGACCATATCTCTGCAGGTTTAAGATCGCTCCGATGGCTAAATGTCAGCAAAAAGACTTTTAGTCAATGATGCAGTTATATATGATGCACAAATGTCTCAAAGGACTGACACCTAGTTATCTGTCAAATAAACTAGAGCTACTATTCATGATAGACAGACGAGACCAGATATACAGATAGTCTAAATATTCCATCTAGTAGAATCAATGCTGGCCAATGCGCCTTTTATTATCGCGGCGTATATGTTTGGAACAATTAAAGTAAAGATTTAAGGGAAGTCACGAATACTAAGGCTTTTCAGAGACGTTTAATTAATGAACTGATTTGTAACATGAATGATCTTTGACGAAAATTGTTGTTTGTACATAGTAATGTATAAGTAATATGTAAGTATATAGTAATTAAGTCATCTATTTAATTCTAATTTTTAATATTGATGCTGAAAAGCCCTTTTCAAGGATGCTCAATAAAGTGTATGTATGTATGTAAGCACAGTTATGTGGTCAAGAAATCTTGCAAACGAGTTTAATAGGCTAGTTTTGAATTGTGCAGAAACACAAGAACAAAAGAAAGGAAAATGCTAGCTAATTATTCCCCTGAACCTCGACTCTGTTCTTTTATTGCTGCACAATTCGAAACTAGCCTATTCATTTAATCTGCTTTCATTGGGAGAAACTAAGGGTCATCATGGTGTGCTTAACTTGATTAATATTTTAATGTTTCTCCAAGATATCTTGCAAAATATCAGTCTATCCTTCAGCTGTGAGTATTCAAAAGTATATTGCAAAAATAGAAATAGAAAAAAGCGAAGAACTTTTAAATTAGCGCGAAAGAGTTGGATTCAAGAGCAAGGGGTAGGAGTGGGACAAATACTATTATTTGTTTGTTTGTTTGTACCAGGACACGCCATTGTGGCCGCTCAAAATTGAGGGCGCTTGCCGTCAAGGCCTGCTTTGCCAAACAGCCCAGGGACAGTTCTAACTCTGAGTTGTGTGTCAAAAGCACAGGGCTGGGGGGGTTGCTGCTTTGAGACTTCAACTGCAGTTAGAGTTTGTGGCCTTGTTAAGTGAGACTTTACAGTGTAGGATGTCTTGGCAATTTTTCCTGGACTAGTCTAAGCCTGAATGATAGTTTGCCTTTGATCACCAATTAGAGTGAACCCACAGTGTGGCATGGGGTGGTGATTGGCAGTTGTCTGACCAAAGCACAGGGGTGGGGAGGGTAGCTTTTTTTAACTTTGTGACGTCAGCAGAATTGGCTTGGTTTCACAATTTCTTTAGCCACCTTTTGACAAAATACGGTGATGCCATGCCTCGTATAATATTAAATAACATATGAAGACTTCTTAAGGCAAATTGATTATAATCGAACGTCAAACGTTTCGCCGGTTAGGGCTCCATCAGTGACTGATAAGTTATTTTACAAGACAGAATATATAAGGTTTGCAGTCTCGTAGAAAACTTATGTTGCTTTGGATAGGAACTAAATTCTTCGCCAAACGGTAATATGTTGAAAAATACGGTGATGCCATGCCTCGTATAATATTAAATAACTTATGAAGACTTCTTAAGGCAAATTGATTATAATCGAACGTCAAAAGTTTCGCCGGTTAGGGCTTCATCAGTGACTGATAAGTTATTTTACAAGACAGAATATATAACGTTTGCAGTCTCGTAGAAAACTTATGTTGCTTTGGATGCGAACTAAATTCTTCGCCGAACGGTAATATGTTGAAAAATGCGGTGATGCCATGCCTCGTAGAATATTAAATACCTTATGAAGACTTCTTAAGGCAAATTGATTATAATCGAACGTCAAACGTGTCGCCGGTTAGCGCTTCATCAGTGACTGATAAGTTATTTTACAAAGCATCAAAGCAACATAAGTTTTCTACGAGACTGCAAACGTTATATATTCTGTCTTTTAAAATGACTTATCAGTCACTGATGAAGCCCTAACAGGCGAAACGTTTGACGTTCGATTATAATCAATTTGCCTTAAGAAGTCTTCATAAGTTCTTTTATATATATAAGAAGAAAAAAATATTGGCAGCTGTAAACGGACAATAAAAACATATAAAGAGAAAGCTAGTAAAAGCTAATTAAAAACCTTAGCACGAATTGAGTCCGATTGCACATTAAGACTAGGTCTTCACTTTTGAATAAAAACATTTCTTAGACGAAGCAGTCAAATTTGTTCGGGCACTTCATCAAAACACTAAACTCTTTATAAGATCTTTTGCAGCCAAAGAATGTTTGTCGCGAAAATGTTTGGCAATTGATGAAGAAGAGTTTTTGTGTTTTTCAACGCGTTGATGTAGATGGCGGCATGTGAAACCAACATAACCTGCATCGCACATACAGGTCACATTCAAACTTGTAAACAAGGAGGCACTGTTGGTTCACAATCGGTGGCTTAGCTTCTCGCAGTTTGAGATCTTGTTCAATCATGACAAAAACGGGCTGAACGGTCGTGTGGATCTTATGAATTAAACAACACGAATTGGGTCTAATCGATCGCTGACAGTAGGTGAGGAAACAGGTTGATCCGATGCTTTGGCGGCAACAAACCGTGAAATGGATATTTTAGTCGAGAAAACAATAATTTCAGTCGATCACATTCTTCAGAGAAGTTGTGCCAATTGGATGAAAGTCGAAATGCACGATCAAGCATCGTTTTTAATAATCCACGTTTGTACCGGTGTTCTAGCTACGTGGCTTTTGTAGTGTAGCAGGGGGTCAGTATTTGTGGGTTGTAACGTACACCTTATTAGTCTCAACATGTGCATGTTTGTTGAGCAGCTGGATGTCCAAAAAAGGAAGCGTGCTATTACTCTCGATCTCCACTTGTTGGAGAAGTTACTTGAGTTTTTTATAATTTGCTATCATATTAAGATGCGCCGTTTTGCCGACGTATTTATCTGTATCTGTACCCTTTAGGGTAGAATATTCTGACAGAAGACGTAAGGGTAGAATATACCGTGCAAAGAGTTCAATTAATTTTCCCATCACCTTCATTTGCATCCATCTTTTTCTGATAATTCTATCCTGGCCAATGCCAATTTATTTAATGATCTAACCTTTTAAAAGGACCAGTTAAACATATAAACCTGGGTCTTTGAATTTCCTCTTTCACTTTTCTATGTGGGTTCCTACATGTTGGCGCTTTCCAAACAGTTGCTTCCTTTTGTCTAATCAGTCATGGAAATTGGGTGAGTGAGAAAGGACTTAAATATCACATAACCAGGTGAGCTTAAAACAGCGAATTGAATTTTTTCGACATATGTTGACCTCAGCATTTTAATATCAGTTGGTTAAGGCGCTTTTCACGAGATGTTCATAATCCTGAAAGAGTTTTGAGCCACATCAAATAGCTTTGAGTCCTGCGCATAGTTCATTCCGAAAGCTGAAATCCGACGAGATACGCATTATTCTGTCAGATCGGTTTCAACTTTACGATAAGTCAAATTGTAAACATGTGATAATAAAAACAAGGAAAATCGCAAGTGTTTTTAGAGTGGACAATTTTAAAAATATTTTTCCTCAAGGATTTAGGATTGGAATCCGTCCGGTTCAACTAAAAGAGTGTTGTTTCTGTTGTCCATACAAGAGAATTTTAATTGCCAAAAGCGAAAAGGGTAGAGATGTGATTAAAGTGCAAAGACGAAAAAAATTCAGAGGCCCTCGAAAGGCTACTTTGAATTAAGTGAATCGAATTGACAATGTTTTTTAACTTCTGAACCAGCAAAAGTCTGTATTTCATATTTGTTTTCGATAAGGAGTACATCTTACAAATAGGGTTTTCAACTTTTGTTCTCAAAATCGATAACCCTATGATATATTTTTTTTTTAATGGAAGCTCAACCTTTTCAACAGGCATCGCGGTTTTTTTTTTTTCTTCACAGCTGTGTATATCTAGACATACAATCAGCATGACAATGAAAGTTGAACTGTTTCAATAAAAGTCGGACAAGAAGCCTCTTAGAAGTCCGATGTCATGACCTGTTAGAGCAAAAGTCGTATTTTTAATAACTCTTTATTTTCCTGTTTTGATCACGTGTACCAAATCGATTCCTGGTCGTGATTGGTTGCACTCGCAACCAATCAATCACTTCTCACCGTATGTCCTTGTAGGACTTAGTCCTTGGGCAATATGGACTGGCGGAACAGGTGATTTTTATTCCCCCTTTTTATGTAAGCACATTTATGTGGTCAGGAAACCTTGCAAACGAGTGTAATAGGCTGCAATAGTTTCGAATTGTGCAGAAACGAAAGAACAAAACAAAGAAAAATGCCAATTATTCCCATGAACCTCGACTCTGTTCTTTTCTTGGTGCACAACAGACCATATTCGTATTCTCAGTGTTTGACTGGAACTAGCTTGCAATAGAGGCTAATGCGGGGGAATATATTAAAAAGTATTTGCATTTGAAAAGATTCCCTCGCATAAGCCTCTATTGCAAGCTAGTTCCAGTCCAATACTGAGAATACGAATATGGTCTATTCGAAACTAGCCTATTCATTTAATCTTTAATTTTATTCAATGAAAAGAACAAAGCATCATCATCATAGTGAGGTATACTGGGCTGCTTGATTAATATTCTAACCTGTTTCTCCGTGATATCTTGCAAAATATTAGTGTATCCTTCAGCTGTGAGGATTCAAACTTATATTGCAACAATAGTAATGGCAAGGTGCGAAGAACGTTTCAATTAGTGCGAAAGAGTTGGATCTTTAAGATTAATGCTTAATGTCAGTTCCTCATTTTTAAGACTCTCATTAGACTTTCAGGGATGTAATTACACTCCATCTTTCAGATACGAACGTCAGCTACGAATTCAAGAGCGAAGGTTAGGAGTGGGACTAATTTGTTTGTTTGTTTGTTTGTTTGTACCAGGACACGACTTTGGAGATAAATTCATTTTGACGATTCGCTATTTTACGAGAACACAGGTGCACACAACATGATGTACATTCGTCGCTGTGTCACCCCAGCAGTCGTATCACTTGTTTTAACGTTTTTTGGAATTAAAACCTGTGGACCAGTCCAAGCTCAAAGCACAGGTAGATTGTAATACATGAATTAACAAATAAGAAGAGGCGACGTCTTATTGAATAAAAATTGATCACGCCCATAGAAGAGGCTGCAATCAGTAAAAGCTTTAATCATCTATGGTGACGTTCTCTTTCTAACTTTTTTTACCCTTTCAACTTGATTATAGGAAATATTCTTACCACGGCATCTATCGCGTTGCTTCTTTCGAGTCCTCTACGCATCGGTGGACTCCGCGATAAAGCCATTGACACAGTACCTTCGAGCGATCCTCAAC
>NC_090888.1:5312763-5320263 GCF_036669925.1 Montipora capricornis | reverse complement strand
CGAGTGTATTTGCATTGCATGAGAACAATTACATTCAAGGGCAATGAACGCAACTAGGACAGTAGCAAAAAGAAAGCTTGCAAAAAATGCATTAGGTTTATGCTTGAAAATTTCAGGCTGCTTTTGGAGATAACCGTCTCTAAAAGTTGATTTAATGTTGTTGTGTTGCGAACCGATCGTTCGTACTCAGTGTTTCTTCGATTTGAAAAATAAAGCAAACCTTAAATCAGTCAAACCGAAGGACTACAAGAAATTGGGTTATTCAAACTAAACGACTCCACTGATTTGTGGGAAATAGCGCGGAAAGAAATGTACATATAAATATGATATCAGTCACAAATAAATTTGAATCGCACGGGATGTTTCAACCATACAAATTCTACCGTACTCATTCTGTGAAGAATCGCAAACAGATTATGTAAGCCAAAGCATGAAATTTATACGCTCCAGTTTCTCTTTGATAAGAATTTACATGTAAATGCCCAACACACGAAGCCCAACTTCTTGCAGTTTTCTCAGGGTCTAAAGTGCACTTCCAAAATCTGAAAGTCCGTTGTGATTGGTCTACGTAAATTCCGGCTCGTTGCAGCCGACACTCGTGGGAGAGGAACGTGTGACAAACTCCTTAGAGAGTCTGCGTGGGAGGCTAAAGATTGCACGACACGAAGTTCAATTACCACTTTATTACATCCATTCAGAAATCTTACCATAATTATTTAATTACTCAGGATTTCTGTCAATACCATTATCTTATTGATCCAGTTGAGAACAAAAGTTGCAAACTTCGCCACACAGTGGCTTTCTTTGTCTTCCATTTTCCTGCGATTTGATTGGTTACCTTAAATAAGCCTTGAAATCTGATTGGTTGTTTTGTTTTAGTGCTCTTTTCTCATTGGCTGGGGGAAAGGTGCGATTTAAAACAAAAAATACTGCGATCTGAGATAAATCGCAATGCTGAGATCGAATCAGATTGCAAGAATCATCAGTGACATCTAAATGGATGCAATAAAAATGATTACGCCGATCCAAGCTATACCAATAGAATAATCGGCAACAGTTGCTTGCCTAATTTACACTTCGTGATGTTCAACGTAATAACCTTTCACATGGTATTTGCAGTCAATCCGCTTCGTGATAAGGGAGGGGGTGGAGGATAGCGTTAGTTGAGTTTTAGCAAGACTTTACTTTTAATGGGAAAATGGTCAACGAATTTCTTACAAATTATTGGATAGAGAACTTCTAGGATAAAAGCTCCTTTCCTTTGTTTGAAGTAGCGCTACAGATGTTTGCAGGAAAAGTTTTCAAGAAATTGTCCTTCTATCGCTGTGATGAACCAACAATGGGTTTTAAAGCGTTGATAATGGTATTCTCAGAACAAACTGACCGATAGTTTCGCTGGATATTTTTTCGCGTACAGAGAGGGGCGGAGGGGTAGAGGAATGGGGTGGGGGTATTGGAGCAAGGGGTAGAGACCTTCCCATCGACCAATTTGGCCTGGGTTGGATTCTCAGAGTTGGAGTCACATTTGGGTTGAGGTTTATTGTTCTCAACTCTGCCCTTAGGGGTTTCCCTCCACGACCTCCGATTTTCCCCTCTCGCCTAAAACTATCAATTGATTAGATTTGCTTTAATGACAAGTGATTTGATTTACAGTTTTACAGTCTCCCCAGTTAGTAAAGCACTTGCACTCAGCTAGACAAGATTTAGCAAATAGTAAATGGTTCAGCTTGTACTTTCCAGTTTTGTTTAATTTTCAGCGGTGAATATAAGAATTCGGTGTTACATAGGCCACTTTCAAAAACACCATAATACTCTTTGTGTGCTCTCCAACATTTTGAAAAAGCATTGTTTCCTCTTGGGACTTGCAATTGTCCCAAGAGAAAATACAAAGAATGTTTGTGCAAAGTTTTGGAGGGAAAACAAAGTGTATTATGGTATTTATGAAAGTGCTCTATTCACCGCGCTGCTCGGGGAATATAACATTTTGGAGACGTGGCTACTAAGCTAAGTGAGTACCTTTCATGCCTTTTTATCGTGTATTAGCACATTGTTTTGCACTTGGTTGATATTCACCGCTGAAAATTATACTAAAACAATTATTCGCCTCGGGCTCAGTGAATATTGTGGAATATTTATCTGGACTACGTCTCGGTAAATATTCACCAATATTCACTTCGCCTTCGGCGAATAATTGTCAAATAGTTGCACCGGGAGGTTTCTCGGCACGAAAGAAGCGTAAGAGTCGCACGAGGAGATAGCCAAGTGGACTGTAGCTTCTTTAGCGCTTACGCAAACTATAATTCGATAGTACACGCTCAACCGTTTTCTGTTTGTTGTATAACATAACCGAAACATTTTATGACAATTTGTCTTCTTTGAATGACTCTCGGTCTCCAACTCATCGAGCTGGCTTTTACTTTGGTTGTAACAGTTAACGCTATAAAATCGACGTTTCGATGTCGACGTGACACTATTATCGAGATATAAAGTTGAGTGGAATAAAAAGAGCTAATATAATTATACAGACAAGTAAGAATACACATATTGTTCTTAAAATACACTATAGCAAAACAAATATGCTTATAAAATGAAAAATGAAATGGAAACAATAAAATCACAGAGCGAAGCGATATAAAAAAAACATTTTAAAACAGCTTTGAGCATATGGACTATTTTTGTTTGTTTAAAGTAGGCTTTAATTCCCTTATGAACAGCATCTCAAACAAAAGGCAGTCCCACTTACTAGTTTTGCACTTCCTTAAAATACTGAAAAGTCTAGAAAGGCTGGAAATGTCACTGCCATGCGTCCGCATGTGCTCGCCGATGGCGGTCTTGCCAACTTGTTCGTCGACTCTCTGGTGTGGGATGACTGCACGCTAATCTTTGAAGATAGTTCTGATGTTTTGTGTCTTACAGAATTGACTGATCGCTGACATTTGAATGGCAGCACAATGCGAGTGACTTGTGCTTTTTCACTGGCTGTGTGTTCTTTCTGAAGATCGTCCATAAATGCCTTGATAATCGATTTGGTTTAAAAAAAAAAACCTGCCCTGTAAAACAAACAGAAAGTCGTCTACCATTTCCAATGTGACCACTGCCAGGCTGGTTATTTCGGCTATAGAAGTCGACACCTACACCAAAGAGTCGACGAACATGTGGGCAAGACCGCCATCGGCGAGCACATGCGGACGCATGGCAGTGACATTTCCAGCCTTTTAGACTTTTCAGTATTTTAAGGAAGTGCAAAACTAAGTGGGACTGCCTTATGTTTGAGATGTTGTTCATAAGGGACTTAAAGCCTACTTTGAACAAACAAAAATACTCCATTGCTCAATAGCTATTTTTATATCGCTTTGCCTTGTGATTTTATCGTTCTTGTTTTTTTATTTTATTAACATATTTTCCCTTTAGTTTCTTTTAAGAAAGAAACGTGTATTCTTACTAGTCTGTATATATTAGCCTATTTTTATTCCACTCAACCTTATATCTTGATACTGGTGTGACGTCGACATCGAAACGTCGATTTTATAGCGTTAACTTTTATAACCATTTTTTTTAAAACCGGCGAATCGCTTTGCCGATGGTTCGAGTAAAATACACGCTAAAATTCTTTTTTTTTTCATCAAGCTGCAAAGAAATTTCAACATTTTCTTGAGTAGAGTGGTCAGTCTTTACTAACGTTTGAGTGGAAAAACCTTTTTTTTTTTCGGCGTACGGCGTCAGGTGTTTTCGTCATTAGCATTCCCCCATGGGCAAATTGTATTCGGTCATTGACCAATCAAAACGTGCGCTTTACTTCTGTTATGTTATAATTAAACTTTAATAAAATGATTATTATCGCTATCGTTATCATTTACAGGTGCAGAAAACGAGTCAACTCTCGAGGAAACTCACTAAGCCAACATGAAATCTGTCGCCCTGTCGTAAACCAACACGGTCCGAAGTATGTTGGTTTTGCAGTCCGAAACACATGCCCAAAAACTGGACAGATGAGATTGTACGCCATAAATGTCAAAATGAAGATCAAAGCGATCTACTTAATGACTGGCCCGTGTTTGATCCCCACAGGCGCCTTACTTACAGAAACGTGTTTTGTGCAAGGTGCAATGGAGCAGTGAATACAACCTACTGGAAACTTGAGGCGGATTGTAGTGACTCGTTTGACACAGCGGCGTTCAATCTTAGTGAATTGATGCGCTTCGCGCATGCTAAATGTTCAGTAAAAATCAGAGAATCTTGGGTGCAATACTTGAAGCAATGCATCCCTCGTTTTCAAGAATGTTCGGGGATTACAATTGGTCGGGAGAAAAATGGATCGTATTGCCAATCACAGTGCCTGGGTTATGCTTTTCCTGTTTGTTTCATTATAAACAAGATAGTAAGATTTCGAAATCTACAATGCGCATTGTGTAACGGATTTAAGCCCAGCTATTTAAAGATCGATTGTTTCTATCAAAGTTTTTCGCTTCCTCCACCGCCTCTGACTATCTTGTTTGACTTTACTACCCCCTTCGAGACCAGGGTTACAGTCATAGACGAAAAAAGGAATTTGCAGCGAAATATCAACCACGTTTGGTACTGTGCTGCCAACGAAGTGTACGACCCATACGTTGGAAAATGTGAAAGCACTGTCAGTTTACACCCACCACAAACTGACACGCCCATTTCCCAGAGTATAAAAACAAGAAAGTTGTTGAATTTGAGCTGCACTTTCGTAGCTTTCAACCAAAGCGATGATGATCAACGACTTAATGGTACCGTCTACATTAAACCTCACCACAAGATTTATGGGAAAACAAGGTACAGAATTCGCAGGAATATTTTGCTACTTTGCGTCAACTTTTCAAGAAATGCGACAGTGTTTTCCGAACAGCCAAGCGCAGGCTACCTCACTAAAACAACGCCAATATCTCTCCAAATTATGACTTTTTCTGGCTGCATTACGTCATTGACTTCCCTCCTTCTCCTGTTAGCGACTTACACTCTATTTTCTGAACTGCGCAACTTGCCTGGAAAGATAATCATCAACTTGTCGCTATCTTTGCTGCTATATCAGGGCGTCTTTCTCGCAGCAATGAAGACTTCCAGTTATGAGAAATGCCAGGTCATTGCCATTCTTCTTCATTACTTTGTCTTATGCTCTTTCACGTGGATGAATGCTATGGCGTATGATGTACACAAGACCTTTACGTCCTCGGGTAAGCTTATAAGAGTACGTCTACTTTGGGGCGAATGGTACTCTCAAAGAAGATTCCCGCCAAAAACACTTATATGTCCAGCACTGAATGCACGCAATTAGATGCATGCCCTATTTTGACATCCAACAAGCAGTTTGTCTCTTTAAGTTTAAGCATTTGCTTCCTATTTCCTATTTTTTGGTTGGAGCAAATGTAGCTGTTTACCTTTAACTTTGAGGACTGGAGTTTGAGAGGCATTTTGTGCCTTTTTCTGTCATGTATTCCCGCACGCGAACGATGTTGAAGTTTGGGAGGAGAGCAAGTGGACACTTCGTGATGCTTGTCAAATTTAATTACATGCATTCTGGACATAGGCCGAAAAGGGGGCATGAAGCACGGTAAAGTTAATTAGTTAGTAGAGCACTCGTGCTCGGCTAAGGAACCTTGACACTTAAAGAAAGCGATTTTTGTTATTAGTCGTATAGGCAGTCACATGATTTCGAGTGCAATTTGGAATGAATAAGCAAGAGTAATTTTTTCAAAACAAAATTACACGATCCCGTATCTGCCTCCTACACAGGCTTTCCCAAGTCGGAAAAAGCTGCCTCATCCCCAGTCGCTCGCGATCGATTATTTTCAAACGCGAGAGGAATCATTGCTTTAATAAAAGCCCACAAATAATGGATAAATCTTTGCTTAAAACCGATTCGAACAGTTACTTATAGTATACTCAACAAAATATCGCGTTTTTGACTGGTCAATGACGATTGAATAAATAGGTTATAGAGTGCAAAAGAGCCGGGTTATAAAGTGATTTGGCCCCACTTTTCTTAATAATTAACTCAGATATCCCCAAAATAATCGCGAGCGAGCGACTGGGGACGAGGCGGATCCCGTATGGCGATTTCAATTTGTAGTCTTTGAAAAAAAAAAACAAGTTAAACTCGCCCTACGGGCTCGTGCAATTTTGTTCGTCTTTGAAAAAATTTACAAGTGCTTATTAATTCCAAATAGCATGACAAAAATCATGTGATTTCTAATTAATAATATATGAAAAAAGTCGAGATGGTTAAGCAGAATAAAGACACGCGTATCACGCAATCAGGGAAAATTGCGCCATAAATTGCGCCATCCAGGCCGCGCGCTTGATTTGAAAACAAAAGATTTGATTTGTTCTGAATCAAACCCTATTGTTTATTCAACAATCATAATCCAGAATTTCGATGTGTAATTTGCACTGGTATTGCACTTTCTTGCACTGGTGTTACACATAAACTGCACTCCTCTTTGCCAATCGGAACAGAGTATTTTTTTCAGTATTATAATTACTATTATTATTATTATTATTATTATTATTATTATTATTATTATTATTATTATTATACGTGTAATAAAGTGGCTAATGCCGTTAAACAGTGCTCAAGACACTTTTTAAGTGTAGAGCTTTGAATAGGAAGATATAACGAAGAGACAAAATTCTCTGTTACTCCGAGTTTCGTGCTCACGCACTCATCAGAAATACTGTCTGATGAGTGCGTGAGCACGAAACTCGGAGTAACAGAGAATTTTGTCTCTTCGTTATATCTTATTATAATTATTATTATTATTATTATTAATCGATTTTTTTCTGGAACCTAGACGGCGGACGTGGATCGAATCGTGAAGGACACCAGAATTAAACACTTAGTGAGATACTGTTTGTTCGGATGGGGAGTTCCCGCTATTGCCGTGTCCATCTTTGTGATCATTGACCAAATTCTCAGCAAAGGACTCATTGGATATGGTAGGTCTGCTGTCTCAATATGAATATAAAAAGACTGTGTCACGGCAGTGCAGTTCATTTTGTATAGCTTTTTACTCGCTCCTGCTAACTATTTGCGTTTGGAGACAGTGCGGTCCAGGGGTTAGGGTGCTTGCCTTGAGATCCGGAGATCCCGGGTCCAAGCCTCGTTCTGACCAGTCGTCGAATATTTCATCCTGGTAGTCCCTGGTTCAACGTCTCGGCTGCACTTGTAAATACAAGGAAGGGTTACGTTTTTACAAACGTTGGCCGTGTAGCATTTATATTTCAACAGACTTAACTGATTAGAATGTATTGTGAAGTGCTAGTTCTAATCAGTGAAATATAAGTGCTACACGGCCAACGTTTGTAAAAACGTAACCCTTCCTTGTACTTGTACATGTTCATTGCCGTGAGACCTTGTAGCTCAGTCGGTAAATCAGCGGTGATCTAACCCGAAGGTCTTGGGTTCAATTCCCACCGTGGTCAGAGTTTTTCTCTGTCCTTGTGTGGGCCCATTTCCATTAGTAGGGCTAACGCTCA
>NC_090888.1:5302763-5305263 GCF_036669925.1 Montipora capricornis | reverse complement strand
GAGTTCTTAGCATTTCGTTCAAAAACTGCATTTACTGATGATATTTGTGCACGTTTCATAGGTCTGTTCATCTTCTTGTCATTTGCTGCCAGTGGAAAGTCAATACGCCTATATAGAGCCAAACTAGCCAAATTAAGGAATCGGTGCACCTCGAATGCAGCGAAAAATACAGCTAAGACAAAAGACCCTACCCCTAACACTACCACTAACCCTACCCCTAATCCTACCCCTACCCCTACTCCTACCCCTAACCCTACCTCTAACCCTACCCCTAACCCTACCACTAACCCTACCCCTAATCCTACCCCTACCCCTACTCCTACCCCTAACCCTACCTCTAACCCTACCGCTAACCCTAACCCTACCCCTACCCCTAGCCGTTCTTGGAGTCCTAGCGTTCAAGATTACGAAGAAACTCATCTGTAATATATTTGCCATGAAAAAGTTACAACAATCTTTATTTAACAAAGACAGCCGCAGTAATGGTACAGTTCAGTTTTCTAACATATTCAGTTTCTTTAACAAGAACCAAGAGCTTATGAAGGTCTTATAATCTCTTGCAAGAACGATATTAGAAAGCTGTGGGCAATAGTAGCGTTAATTGATGTGACAATTGATTTATTTACTTAAGTTAAATTAAATAAGTGGGCAGCAAACTTACTCCCTACACCCCCCTCGGAAGGGTCTCCCAAAGTACGGGGGTGCTCGTCCTACCTTTTAGGGGTTAAAACAGCGGTTTTGGTACCTCTTAGGGTGTTCGGCCTCAAAAGGTCCACAGCAGGAGCTTTAGCGGTAGCTTAGGGGTGCAGGGATGGCGCAGTGGTGAGAGCACTCGCCTCCCACCAATGTGGCCCGGGTTCGATTCCCGGACTCGGCGTCATATGTGGGTTGAGTTTGTTGGTTCTCTACTCTGCACCGAGAGGTTTTCTCCGGGCACTCCGGTTTCCCCTCTCCTCAAAAACCAACATTTGACTTGATTTACTTCCATTGTTCATTTCAGTTGGAGGGCCATTATGAAAACTACTGGGCGACCAGTAATCAATGTCTTTACCCTCGTTAAATAAAGTTATTTCTTTCTTTCTTTCTTTCTTTCTTTCTAGCAGTACCTTTTAGGGTATTGGGCCGACTAATTATGACAGGAGATATTTGGCAATTAACTAATTTTTCATTTTATCTTATTAAAACCCATAATTTGGTACCTCTTATGTGGGAAAAAATTATGCCACGCCCACTAGACAGGATCTTTGTACCTCTTAGGGGTTCTTTTCAAAATTCGCGATGAGCAGCCCCGTTACTTTTATATGAGATTTACCTGAAGTGTCAGTCTTGAAGTCAAGTCATTTTCAAGTCGTCTAAGATGTGTAGTTATCAATAACACTTGGTAATGTTATCAGTATTTTCCTATTTCTTTATTTATGCCTAGCCTTTAGTGTAGTTTAGTTTACTACACATAGCTTTCTGTTTCTTTTATTGATTTTAGTTTCTTAGCAGTGATTGCCACATATCATTAGCTTTTGCCATGATTTATTTATCTACGTTGGCCTTTAGTGTGGCAAAGCATGTAATTTGCCTGATGAACTTTTTTTTTTTCTTTTTCAATAAGTGATTACATGTACTGTATTTTTGCTTAACTCTTTTCCTTTTCATTATATGTATGATTTTAATTCCAAATCATCCGTTTGTTATAACTATTTCACAATTATTACTGTCAATGTACTATTGTAGCTTCACGTAGCGTACAGTGCTACTAGCTCTTGCTATTGCCATGTCCGTGCTTCATATAATGGTTCTTGGATTATAACAATGTTTAAAATTTACACTCTTTTTGCTTGTTTTGTTAGTAATTTCTTTGCCTTTTGATTCGCATTTATCTGCTATTTAGGATAGTTTTTTATTATTCAACTTGTAAATAATATCAATTTACTATGTTTAATTCATTAGCTTATTGTAGCTTTGTTTTATTTTGTTTTATAGCGTTATTTATTCCCGTTTTTTTGTCATTATATCACTCGAGCTCTGTTGACTCTAATAAACTCGTAAACCCCAGCTCAAATCTGTTGTTCTTGCGTCGACCGTTTAGGCCATATTACAAATACTTAAATACGTAAGTTACCAATAATTGATCAATTAATGAAATGAAATCTACATTTAAAAGTAATACAACAACCTAAAAAATATAATTAGAAATAGGTTGGTAAAATATGCTATTCACTAAAAGGTAAAGTCATCCTTGAGACGATTATGCGCCGATGAAATGGAAACTTCAACATCCCTTCCTTCCCAACCCGGGAAAATCCGGGGCTTTTGATGGTTAAGTTCCTCCCCGGGGTGGAGAATTTGACCTTTGCCCGGGTGGGATGGGGAAAATGGAACCGGAAGTGTCAGGTTTCAAACGATTTTATTTTCGGGTCACAAAGTTAACATTTCATCAATTACATGCAACTGTCACATCGATCACTGTGACCAAGACACCTTTAAGACAGGAGGGTTCGAAATGATC
>NC_090888.1:5277763-5292763 GCF_036669925.1 Montipora capricornis | reverse complement strand
GAAGGCACTGAATTGTGTGGTATTGAAATACAGCATTCCAGTCTCCGAAGAATAACAAATGGGCTGACATGTTGATAATTTTCAAGTTCCCTCACTTCTTTTCACCACAAGTGTGCCCTCTGAGCATCTGAATGCTTTGTAATACTAAAATTAACTGAAGTTAAGCCCTGTTAAGCGGGGTTAGTGTTAGGATGGGAGACCAAAACAATAAACCCCTCATAAAAAACAGAAGCACCTGACCAAAAATACTCTTAACGCTAACAAATGCGAACTCAGCAAGGTACAGATTTTGTTAGCTTGCTTTATGCAAAACAAATATTGATGCAAAAGCAAATAACTATTGATACACAGTTTTTAGAAAGAGCAGAAGGAGGTTTCCGGGACGGTCGATCGAGAATAACATATTTATGACATGAAAACAACATTAATTTTGAACCGTGAATATAGAATATAAAAAGTTACGATCAGCGACAAACATTTTGGGAGATTTTTGCTACGTTCAAGTAAATTGCAAATTCGAAAGTGACATGGCCGGAATTCAGCGGGCGCCGTGATTTAAGTTACCACGGCATGTTTACTCGCCAAACAGTGAAGTATCTGTGTCAAATGATGGCAAGATACCGGGTTTTTGTAAGTTTCTTTTTCTGTCAAGTGTTCTAAAGTTTGACAATGAAATGAGCGACGGTAAAACAAAGATCACAATCGCCCAACTCTTGTTTATGCAAAGTCAAAATTTTCTCTCCAAGACGCGTACGACGTTATTTATCACCAGGTAATTCCATCATTTTGGAAATAGCAGCTACTTTATTATTCATCTGCGTCACACGTTTTCACTGATTTTGGGGCTCATTTTGTTGAAACTCAAGCACGCTTCCAACAGGCCTATGAACCCTTCCTGCTTACAGAGCAATACTCAAAAACTTCTCTCATATCACATTTCAACCCCCTAAGCTCGGAAATTCAATACACAACATGATATTATAATTCACAAAGGCAGAAAATACCACAGAATCCTTTTCCAGCGAAAAATTTATTGAAACAAACAACGTATTTGCTCTTAGAGGCGAAAACCTGTTCCTATTTCATTGCGCGCGTGAAGACAAGAAACTCAATCGTGTCAAATTACCATGTACTTCTGGTAAATACAGCTCACTTTGATTTCGTCTCGACGGGCGATAAATTGTTGTCGAAGTCCATTACTCGTCGCTTTTAAGATTCCAGGTGTTTGTTTTTCACCGCCTGCCTAGTTTATCCAATTGACTTTCCATTATTGAGCTCCATAAGGGTATATTTTGTTTAAGGATCCACTAAAACGCCATTCGCGTTACATGACTTTCGACGCCATTGCAGGCTAAGTTAATGATTCTACTGTGTCCACCAGAGAAATCTACGCAGTTCCACTACCCTCTCGATCCTTACGCGCAGAAGGCTTTATGCACAAAGACACCACTTACCAGGGGAGTGACAGGCAAGACTTTTACCGACACGGAAAAAAAAAAGAAAAAGAAAAAAAAAAGAAAACAAACTAACTAAACGCAGACCTTTACTGGGTTTGCCATAGGCAACCCAGTAAAAATAATAATCTACCCATTTTCCGACTGGGATTGCCATAGGCAACCCAGTAAAAATGTTGTCAATGAGTGTGGCAGAATTGTTATAAATTCTAGAGGGTTTATCAATTACAGGGAAGAACGAATAACATTGTAAAAACAACAGAAAATTATGGGAGTAATGGGAAATTTCAGATTTGAGGAGATCAATGTTAGCCGGACATATTCAAATTGATAGTTTGGTAAACAGGCATTAAAACCTAGCCCGGATGAATTTGTAATTTTTGTTTCAGTGATTCCGATTCCACTGAGTTCATAGTCAAGCTCATCTCATAGATGGACTTGAATTAAGTTATCAATGTTTCTCCGCAGGCGTCTTGCATTAGTAAGGAGTATAGAGTAGGGAGATTGATTTTCTGATTCCGTTAGAGACTTTCTAAACATGGAAAAACTATAGGGTGAAAAATATTTGCATCTTATTTGTTGCATACTTAAGTTTCTATCGGGGTTTAATTTTGGTTTGGTATTTAAGCAAAACAGATCTAAATCATAAATACTGTGAAGTTTATCTAAGTACTTTTTGGTCGGCAAGTCACAGTTGATCATGTTATTAAATTGTCCATGACATGCCATGAGCTCTAATAATATCGACATTCGCGTATGGAAGTTCGCTTAGGATAGACTTTTTGGTACAACAATTAACTGACACGCTTTTCGCTTGCATCCTTCCTTATTATCTAAACAAAACAACTAAGCAACACTTCAACAACATGAATACTTAGCTTTGACTATTGTTCTGTAAATAGTGAAAATCCGTGATATCTTTAATCTTGATGGCTCGAGACGTGGCATCTTTGCGAAGGTACACAAACGGCCCCTTGGACCAGCAATACTGATGGTGAAACTGCTCCTTGAACCTCTTAGCTTCAAATAAGAGCTTCTGCATTCTTGGCGTTAAATGTCAAAAATTCTAACAACAGAAAGTGAAGCATCTTCATATAAACCAACAGCAGACGGGTCAACTCTATTTGCATTTCTTCTTTGATTCTTAACCCTTTTGACAACCGCTTAATGAATCGACATATGATTGGCCTCGGCGGCCATTGCCGGCGGTGTTTCTTGTTGGGACTCGATGGGCTGTGTCGATGTCTTGGATTGATACAGGGGATTCTATTGCTTTAAATAAACGTTCGCATAGCGCACTCGTTATTGCCGAGGATTCGTCTTGACTCGTCTGTCAGTGAGGGACACCAACAATCTTAACATTGTACTGATAACTATACTCTTGAAATTCATTAATACTTCTGGAAACTCTATTAAGTTCAACAGCAAGCTCTTCAAGCTTAGCACTTAAGCGTTTAAGTTCTTTGCCAGCGGAGACCCTAAATCCCTCAAAACCATCGTATTCTTTACTCATAAATTCTAAGCTTTGCACTGTTTCATCTTTAATTGCTGCAGGTTTCTTTGATTGCTCCAGTAGCATCTCCGACATCTTAGCATGCAATCTAATACGCCATGAGAGACAGTTGATCCTTACAATTGCTGTTCTCTCTCTTAAGCCTTGTAATAGACGCAGGCATTCTTGTTTCTTTTTTCAGAAAACAAGTAAAGAAAACGATTGAGAATGAAAGAAACGAAAAATTAGCGAAACTTGACTAGGATTAGCGGAGCTTGTGATGTAACGTCCATCTTGACGAGCTCACCGCTGGCCATGCTCAAGCCTGATTGCTTACAGTGCAAACTGCAAGACTGCTTACAGTGCAGACTGTAAGACTGCTTACAGTGCAGACTGTAAGACTGCTTACAGTGCAGACTGTATGATTGCTTACAGTGCAGACTGTAAGCCTGATTGCTTACAGTGCAGACTGTGAGACTGCTTAGAGAGCGGACTGTGGACAGTAAAACAGTTAACAGTTTAGGCTGTAAACTTTTAGAGTGTTAACTGTAAGATTCAATTCCGTGTGGAATGTAACGCTTAGAGTGCCAACTGTAGGTCCTCTTACAGAGTAGCCTGTATTTGAAAGTACATAGAGCACTTTTTTACATTTCTCCTTAGCAATTTTACCAAAGGGACTTTGCCCACATACTGACAATGATCCCTTTCTTTAACATTGGAATGATCCAATAAACGGAATAATTGCTTTCAATTTCGTTTTTATAAATTACTTCATTGAAATTCGTGTCATGCATGATCACCGTATAACAATATTTCTGCAATGTTAACTCCGTTGTATGTATAGTGGTTAAGCAAAGTAAAACCCACAATACGATACTATAAATAATCGTACCAGTGTTCACGATCTCCGAGTTTTGCAGTAAGAGTTTGACAAACTGTATTGCCTTTCTTTGCCCTCTCTGTTGCTGGAGTTCTTTTAAAAGGAAGCTATACCACAGTTCCGTGGTCTATCAAAGTGCAGAAATTGTTTACCCTTAACTCAATTAATTCAATGGGTGTCGGTAAGGAAGTGACTGAGTTGTGCTAACAATATCGATTTCCAATGTACAAAGAGTGGAGGAAAGCAAAAAAATCTTATTTCTTTTTTTTTTTTTGCAACAATTGACAAACGGTTGTTGACAGTTTTATTCTATGAAGACTAGCCTGCGAGCAGGCTCATAGTGGTTCAAGGTAAATGAAGAGCATGCTCGAATGCGCAGGCTAAACAAAGGCGAAAAGGTGTTGTCAGATGCGGTTTCACAGTCAGTGGCCACGTTTTCCTGTTATCTAAGAGGTATAGGGTGCGAAAGCCCGTTCGAAAAAATGTACCGTACACACATACAGAGACCCACAAGTCAAACACAAAGAGCTTATCTTCCCAGCTGTTTACCTAAGTAATCTGGAATAGGTAAATCAATTCGACCTTTGATGCAACAAATAAATCACTAGAAGAATTCATTATTCATTTAATAAGAAAAATGTTCGAATTTTAGCAACAATTTGCAATTTAAATACGAAGACGTGCTATACAAGGGAAAGCTCCTCCTCCTATCACAGCTCACACGATGCAAAGAATGTCGCAGCCGCTCAGTAATCACGACATTGATATTGGATTAAAAACCTGCTTAAAAATTATGGCTTCATTTTTTTTTCCGACCAATGAGAAAGAACACTACTAAACAAATTTCTACTTTCGCGCTAAAACACGTTGCATGTTGGTACTACGAATTCTGATTACCGATCCCGCTGTTTGTGATATTTGTTGCTCGGAAAAATCGTTGATAAAACGTACTTTGAATTCGTCGACAATTAACGTGAGGGTATAGCAGTACAAAGCCCTTAACGCGGAAACACGTGATCTGTCAAAGTAAAAGAATGTTCCTCCCACGTCATGATTTAAAGACTCTTGGGACGAAATCGACAAGCGCTATTAATACCATAGTTCATTCGTTCAAAAACAAAGCACCCATTGAAAGTCCTGCAGCAAAGGAGATAGGTAGGTTTTCAGTAAGAGGTAGTATTATGGTGTATCGCACACTTTTTTTGTTAGTGATCATGAAAAAAATTCCAACTAATCAAAGGAAGTGAATGAATCGTCTCTCCTGGCTCCGCGTGCAAATTCAGTTTTAAAACATGACTCCATTTAATGAAAAACCTGAACCTTCGTACGGACTTCATTACTATAAGCGACTCTCAGAACGAGTCAGAATACAATAGCTGTTATTATTATCCAAATAAGTGGCGGAATATTCAGCAGATAAGCTTTTTTTTTTTCCTGTTATTTTACTTTTCTGTCTGCACTTTTTGTGGAACCAATTTTATTCTCACTGTTTTAAGTCTTTAAAAATCTATATTTGTGAAGGAGCAATAGTTGTTTTATTAGATTAGGATGACGTGGCCACTAACTGTGAAACTGCAGCTGACAACACAGGCCCTTCATGTACCTCGAATCACTGAAAGCCTGCTCGCAGGCTATATTCTTCGTTCAATAAAAGTGCCAATTATTATCGACAATTGTTGGAATATAAGAAACAGGATTTGTTTTCCTTTCTTCCACCCGTTTTATGCGGAAGTAGATGTTGTTCACACACCGTAGTGACCTCTTCACTGACACCCATTTAATTAATGGCTGGAATTTGTTACCGCAATGGCTTGAGATTCATGCCACAAAAGTAACTTTGAATCCTTAACATATTCAAGCAATGAAAAGGAAAACGAAAAGATACAATGGGTGTTGGCCGCCTTTAAAAATAACTCTTTAGCCCAAAAGGAAAAGGGTACCAAAGCAAAGCCCCGTTCTACTTAGAGAGACCCAAACGTCAAGCACATGCAAAGAGCCTATCTGCAACTAACCTGGAATAGGTAAATCAATTTGATCCTTGTTGCAAAAAATAAATCATGAGAAGAATTAATTGAATACGAAAATTGTTCAAATTTTAGTATTTACTTCAAAGATCATTTTAACACTTACAATTTCTTCAAGAAACATGATTTTAAGATATTTTGAATAGGAATGTTTAATAACCGTAATTTGTGACTTATCTGCTGCACTTCTGGTATTCTATTTGTGAATTTCCGTTACTTGAGTGAAAAATGTCTTATTTAGCAACCGAAGGAATGAAGTGTGTTGGAATATCTATTACCCTAGGCAAGTGTGTCATAGGTTAGGAAAGGACAAGTGAATGAATCAAAGGAATCATGTGGTCCGAGGAGCTATCCTTGAGGTACACGGCAGGAAGTACTTACAAAGCTAGAACTTTGGTACATTGTTCATAGCGACTATCTACAGGCGACTTTCAAGATCGCCTCCAATGTAAAGCAAGTCATTGGCATGGCAATACCTGTCTACGTATATCATAAAACTAAAGTCTTTTCAGTTCTGCAGCAACTTCGAGGCAGTTTCTAATCGGTTATCGGTTTCAGTATTCATAAATTATCCATTCAATCTCAACACCGCAAAATTATTTAGGAGCACAGAATTGTACTATGCACTTTCCTGTGACTCGAGATCTATTGTCCTGTGTCTTCATCGCTACACTTCAGCAACAAACATGGTGAACCCAACACAGTTCCTTTCATTATTTACTTCTGTATACTGATAAGTCAGAATCGATATCGATGTAAAATAACCAAAACGAATCCTAACTTGTCTTTTGACAACGTAATGCGACTGTTGGAGTTCTTGCTTAAAACGTTTACTTCACCTTCCAAGGCACTCCCATAAGTGCCATTCTAGCGAATTTAGTTATAGAGCACAGCGAAGAGAGGGCACTCGCTACCGCCCCTCACCCACCTAAATGGTGGTACCGGTACGTCGACGATAGCCACGCCTGCATCCATAAGCAATTCATAGAAGAGTTCCATGGCCACTTGAATTCGATTGACCCACGCGTCAAATTCACCTACGAGGTTGAGCAAGAAGGCGCTATCTCTTTTCTGGACACAAAAACCACTAGACGGACCGATCGTTCAATCGTTGTTACTGTATACCGTAAGCCCACAAATACAGACAAATACCTAGATTTCGACTCGCATCATCATGTTTAACATATGAATGAAGGGTAGTTTCTAAAAAAACTGTGATGCTGCGTCGGTGGGGAAGTAGTATACAAAAATTTGGTTTATCAACGGAGTTGATAATGTAAATTGACCACCGTACAGAGATTCTAAAAAGCTGACGTTTCGAGCGTTAGCCCTTCGTCAGAGCGAATCGATTCGCTCTGACGAAGGGCTAACGCTCGAAACGTCAGCTTTTTAGAATCTCTGTACGGTGGTCAATTTACATTATCAACTCCGTTGATAAACCAAATTCATGTTTAACACAAACGCGCCGTTGCTAGATCGAGCGACGTGTGACCGCAACGCTTGAAGCCAATGGCTATCCGGCACGCTTCATTGACAGTTGTAAATCTCGTAAAGCACGTGAAAGACAGGGGGACCAGGCAGTCACACGTAATTTGGTCGAACTTCCCTACGCTAAAGGCGCCTCGGAGAAAATTACAAGAGCGCTAAACCAAGACAACATCAAAGTGGCGTACAAAACCGTCCGCACCGTCGGCTCCTTTTTTAGAAGACCGAAAGATCAACAAAAGAAAGAGGACACAAGTTTACAAGATCAAATGCAACGTTGCATTGCAGTGGACATCGGCCAGACGTCACCCGCCTTAAAAACCAGAACTAAAGAACATTCTAAAGCCGCCGCGTGTTTTGACAAAAACTCTCAACTGGCCCAACATTCTCAATAAACTGGCCACAACTTTGATTTTGAAAAAGTGTCAATTCTTCCCATCTGTCCACAATGGAACCAGCGGTTGTTTTTGGAAGCGTGGTATTCTAATAAGGAAGAGATCTCAATCAACGAGCACGTTGAGTTGCCACGTGTGTACCTCAATCTCAAGAATGTTTAGAACGTTTTTGGCACACGCACTATGCATATTTGTCACCTACTTGCCTATTTTACCATCATTAGTCATATTTGCATACATTGTACGTAACTGATGAAGATCACCGAAGTGATCGAAACGTTTTACTTTTTAAAAACTTTTTAATCAGTGTCAAAGCTACAATTTCGTTTTATCATGCCTGATTACAGCCACGGTATTTTTAATTCTACCCTGACCCTATTTTTAATCGAGGTTTAATTTAGGCTCCAAGCAAGTTTCCTCAATTCATCTGAGTGCATATATAGGTAAAATAAGGATCCCCATTTGACCTGTAAAAACTGATTCAACCCCATGGGGGGGGGGGGGGGGGGGGGGGAGGGGATCCCATATAAAAAAAAGGAGGGATGGTCGTCGTCTCGCTTAGGGGTGTAAATTTCGGATTTTGGTCTCACTTGGGTGTTCTGTGCAAAAGGCAATCATACGTAGCCGTGAAGGTCTCCGTTAGGTCTCCGCTCTTAGCGGTTTCCTTATGTTCCACTCTTTCCTCTACTTTGATCTCTCTTCGTTCGAGTTTTTACATGTCTAGATGATTCTCTTCCCAATTCGATCCGCCATCATTCAATAAACATTTTAACCAAACAACCCACTAGCATCCCTTTAGGGTACTTACAGTTAGAGCTTCTTGCGTCCCCGCATAAAGGGCAAAAACATCAACGGCTTACCATTGATATAATGTGGTGAACAGCAGTACAGTCAAAACACTAATCTCCATTAAGGGCAATTTTTGCTGATGTCAATGCTATCGAATTCATTTCTTTCGTTAACACACGCACAAATTTAATTTGTTTTTAAAAGGCGTCTCTCTTTACTCATGTTACCTTCGAGAGTTAAAGAACTTGAAAAACTAAGATACCTCCTACGCTTAAACTGAAGTTCCCTTTACAAAGTTACCCAAGCGTTAAATTGTTTTTGCTGTCATATTAATATGCTCCGGTTATTTTTGCCGACGTATTTATCTGTATCTGTACCCTTTAGGGTAGAATATTCTGGCAGACGACGCAAGGGTAGAATATGCAAGGGTTCAAGTAATTTTCCCATGATCTTCATTTGCATCCACATTTTTTCTGATTGTTTTATCCTGGCGATTTTAATGCAAAAAACACGGAAAATCACTTTTAAAAGGACCAGTTAAACATAAAACTGGGCCTTTGAAGTTTTTCTTTGACTTTTCTATGTGGGTTCCTGTTAGAACTTTCCAATCAGTTATTTCCTTTTGTCTAATTCATTGAAAGTGGGAGAGCGTGAAAGGACTCCAAAATATCAGATAACCAGGTGAGCTTAAAACAGCGAATTGAATATTCGACATATGTTGATGTTAGCATTTTAAGAGCAGTTCTCTAAAAAGGCGCTTTTCACGAGATGTTCATAATGATGCAACAGTTTTGAACCACATCAAACGGCTTTGGGTCCTGCACATAGTTTATTTCGAAAGCTGAAATCGAGATACGCATTATTTCTCTGTTTTAGTTCTGTCAGATCGGTTTGAACTTTACGATAAGTCAAATTGAAAAAAAGGTGATAATAAAAACAAGGAAAATCGCAAGAATTTATAGAGTTGACAATTTTAAGAGTGTTTTTCCTCAAGGATTTAAGATTTGAATCCGTCCTGCTCAACTTAAGTAGTGTTGTTTGTCCATACAAGATAATTTTAATTTCCAAAAACTAAAAGGGTAAAGAAGTGATTAAAGTGAAAAGGCTAATTCGAATTCAGGTGAATCGAATTAACAATGTTTTTCAACTTAAGCAAAAGTCTGTATTTCAGAATGATTTGTTTTAGATCAGGAGTATATATCTTACAGGTAGGGTTATCAACTTTTGTTCTCAAAATTAATTATTATTAAATTGAGCCTCTTCAACAGCAGTAGCGTTTTGTTTTTGTTTTGTTTTGTTTGTTTGTTTTGTTTTGTTTGTTTTGTTTTTTTTATTTCAAAGCTGTGTATAGATGTATGTTACAGGTTGAATTAAAAAAAAAATTCAGGTTAATTTAATTTCAACCTGGGTTGATTTTTTCAACCTAGGTGAAATTTTTTCACCCTAGGTTATTATGAACTGTTTAAAAAAGGGTTTCCCCTTTTTTGGGAAGGTAATTTAAAAAATGAGGGCTGGATTTTTTAGGGGGGATAAAAAAAGAAAACGCCTTCCTTCACCATTTCTCCCTTTCATTCCCTTCTTTCTTACTGTCCTTACCTATTACCAACGGACTGTGCACTAACCTTCAGCTTCCACAACATTCCATGCCGCTCCAAGCTAAGGATTCGAACCCTCGCACCATTAGATTACTTTTTCTCTGAACTAACCGCTAAGCCACCGAATCAGAAACTGATATCCACTGGATATTTTTTCTACCAATGAGTTTAAGCTATTTCCAAGCCTTCACGGCAACCACCAATTCACACATGTGTAAATGACACAAAGTGAAGAAGTGAAAGGGTGGCTAAATTTCTCTAAAGAAGAATGAAACCGCTTTGAGTATCCAGTGCAACAAAAGCAAAAATTGTTTGCAAGAGGTGGGCTCTTGATTCTGAAGGACAAAGTCAAATATTGTGAAGTTTATTTATGTCGCTATGCAAAATACACCAGGAACAAGGCATCATTTCTAGTCATGATAACAAACCGATTTTCGCCGCAAACACAGCGTTCGCTCTGTTAAAAAAAAAAGATGGTGGCACGGGAAAATAGATCAACAAAAGGTAACCTTTGAAGTTCAACGAAAGAAAACAACTCGTCTCCGAACCACCCCTTGTAAAAAAAAAAAAAAAAACAGCCATTCACAGAACAATTGCCAAAATGCCGTATGAAGTGGTTTTCGGAATCTCTCGGAGAAAAGAAATAATAAGCCACAAATGACAAGTCACGGCTACATCAAATAGAGAGCAGGAGAATGGTCAATAAAATGGATGAGCCAGACATTGAAGGAGAGCGGTGTCTGACACATTCAAACTGCAGACCGCGGATTGCAGACTTACCCTAAATCACAGTTATTGAAAGCTAACCGCTCAAAAATGGGTCCTAAGTCTTAAATACTGTTCATCAGCACTATTTGGAATGGGTGCCTAGACTTAAATACTGCTTGTCAGCGCTATTTGTAGGCAGCCAGCAATCTGCTTTCTACAGTTATCATACACAAGAAAGGGAAAAAGACAACGAAGAAGTTCGAGCTTCAGGATTACGTGGAGCTGAAAATTAATAAAATGGAAAAGGAAAAAGTGGACTGTGCCAAAATAATCACAAAATTTGGATTTATCACTGCAAACAGACTCAGCAAAATTAAAAAAAAAACCCAAATACTTTATTTGATAATTCAAAAGAAGTAACACTTACAAGAGCTTACAAAATGGCTTCTGATCAATAGATTATGAAACCTTTTTTCCTGACTTTTCAAAGTTTTGTCTTTACTTGCTTTTGATTATTACGAAGTCAAAGTAAGCAAAATATAGAGCAAATAACTAAGCAAATTAAAAATCAACAACACATCATGTTTGTCTCAGTTCTTTTATTCCTTAGAAGATAATTTAACATTGTTGCCCGGCCCTGCCCTCCTAAGGAGATTCATGAATGAACAGTGTCTTTCTAAAAAGCTCTGAGAAAGAAAAGTAGAATCGCTTGTCATGCACAGTATGCCTAAGCCCAACCTTAATGCTAACCATTTAAAATCAGTGCCTAGACTTAACAACCATTGGGGTTTTATAAAATACTCATGAAAAAATTTAAGCTACACTAATTTCATCAACTCACATCTGATATATTACACATACTTGCTAATAATTGATAAGTTTATGTTGATATTTCCTACTTTAAATTTCAAACTAGTTTAAAATAAAATGACTTAGGCTGAAATTAAAATTAACCTGAATTTGAATTTAACTGCAAGATGTACAATCAGCATGACAATGACAGTTAAACTGTTTCAAGAGAGGTCGGACAATAAGCCTCTTAGAAGCTCAATGTCATGACCTCTTTACTTTCCTGTTTTGATCACGCGTACCAAATCGATTCCTGGTCGTGATTGGTTGCACTAGCAACCTATCGATCACTTCTCCCCTTGTCCTTGTAGCACTTACTCCTTGCGCAATATGGACTGGCGGAGCAGGTGATTTTCATTCCCCCATTTTATGTAAGCACATTTATGTGGTCAAGAAACCTTGCAAACGAGTGTAATAGGCTAGTTTTCTTTTGTGCAGGAACAAAAGAGCAAAACAAAGGAAACTGCTAATTATTTCCCGGAACCTCGACTCTGCTCTTTTATTTCTGCACTATTCGTAATATAACTAGTCTATTCATTTAATCTTTTATTGAATGAAAAGAACAAAGCGTCCGCATGGTGTGGTATATTGGGCTGCTTGATTAATATTTTAATGTTTCCCCGAGATCTCTTGCAAAATATCAGTGAATCCTTCAGCTGTGAGTATTCAAACTTATATTGCAACAATAGTAATAGCAAGAAGCGAAGAACTTTTAAATTAGCGCGAAAGAGTTGGAACTTTTAAAATTATTTGATTTCATTTGCTTTAACTTGTTAATTTCAATTTACAGTGTCCCCGATTAGTGCTCTACAGCACTAGAAGATTAGACACTTAAATAAAGTTCCTTTCTTTTCCTTTTCTTTTAATGTCAGTTCCTCATTTTTAAGACTCTCAATTACATTCCTCTCTGTAATTACATTCCATCTTTGAAATACGAACGTCAGCTACTAATTCACGAGCGACGTTTAGGAGTGGGACTAATTTGTTTGTTTGTTTGTTTGTTTGTATCAGGACACAACTTCGCCATTTTACAAGGACACAGGTGTATACAAAAAGATGTACATTCATCGCTGTGTCACCCCAGCAGTAGTATCACTTGTTGCGACGTTTTGTGGAATTAAAATCTGTGGACCAGCCCAAGCTCAAAGCACAGGTAGATTTTAATCAATGAATTAACAAATAAGAAGAGGCAATGCCGTCTAATTGAATAAAAAAATGATTACGCTCATACAAGAGATTGCAATCAGTAAAAGCTATAATCAGCTACGGTGACGTTCTCTTTAACATAATTTCAATTTGATTACAGGAAATATTGTTGCCACGGCATCTGCATCGTGGCCCCTAAAACCTTCCCCATCAATCCCCGTGCTACTTTCGAGTCCTCTACCCTTTGGTGGACTCCCCGATGAAGCCAGTGACACAGTGCCTTCAAGCGATCCTGAACTCTTGCCTCCACCGCTTCCAACTGAAGAGGCTATCAGATCCTTTTTCATGACTTCAATAGGATGGAACTGCACCCCGTCTATGGAGGGTATATAACTTTTCTTATGTTTCTTTCATATTGTTTTCTTTTATTCCTTTCTAGCTTACTTCTTTTTTCGAATAAATTAGAACCCGAAAAGAATAGTCTCTGGCGATTGCTACGAGGACGCACTGTTATAAAAGGAGTAGCTCCAGGCTCTGCTTTTTCAAGCACGATGGAATATTCAAGATGGCGATCGACAAACAGCAACACAGAGAGAAAAAAGCTAAACGATATTAAAGGCCCTCCCAGGGGTTTGGGGGAAGAAGAGAACATGGCTAATTTGAACTGGGGAACAGGGGAACGATGTCAAAATATATTAGAGAAGAAGGGATCAAAAAGCTGGGAACAAGTTTGAAAGGGAACAACCATCTCGTTCGCATCGTACAATGTGGGCGAGGTATTATAAAGATAAAACGGTATGAGTCTGATGAATGGTTTCAGATTAAAAATTGAGATTGAAAGATTTCACTTTGTAAGCTCGCGTTCGTCTAAACCTGAAATTTGGTGATTTCATGTTGTTGTTGTGAAGAGCACCGCAAACACATGTGCAAAAATGTTTGCCGCACAATTATGTTTCCTCCAATGATATTGTTGTTTTGGGGCGTTCTTGTTGACTACCGCGTATTCGATCTTTAAGCCCTATTTACAGGGAGAGAAATCTTAAAACATATTACGGACACGTTGCTTTTTAGGGCTTTTATTGCATAAATTATCACAGAGCTCTGCATCATGCGTGCACTGTTGATTGACAAACCATCTGCAGGGGCTTAAGGTACCACGCCATTTATAGCTCGTCTTCGAGAATAATAGGGACCATAAGCAAGAGAACGAGAACGTTGTCTAAAAATATTATTTCCCGTTATTGTAATAATTTCCTATTTATACCAATTGGCTCGGCATGGGAACTGTTCATCAACATTCCAGGAATAAAATATGTGAGAACAGAGTGGATATTGAGAACAATTTAAAATTTATGGTCAATTCACGTCGTTGCCAGAGCGAGAACGGTATAGAAGTGTACACAAATGTAAAACGCACGTGCAGGGAGTGCAGAGCTTTTGTTCTTGCTGTTTATCCTATTATTTAATTGCGTTCTCGTAGCCGGCGTCGTCTCCCTAACATCAAACCTCACCTACCACCCCAAACGCTGATGAACAACTTTATCATATTCAACGGGCACAATTATTATGGCGGCATGGCGTGTATTTTCCCGTTCTGCGAAAGCTTACTTTTTGTTATACCTTGTGAGCCTATTCATGAGAAATAATGTTTACATTTCGACTTCCAAGAATGTTCACTGTGAGCTCGCAACTTTGTCTCTGCCTTAAGATGCATTGTCGCCAAGAATTTCATGTTCTGTTTCCTGTCCTAAAAAATCAGTGAGTAAAACTGTCATGGCGTCAAATATTAAATTACCAGTGGCGATTCGCATTCTACAATGCTGCAATTATGCAACATTTTGGAGGGCAAACAAAAAGATATGGTATATCCTCTGAAAAATAGTGCCTCTCTATTTGTACTTCAATTGAAATCTTTATAATGATTCGACATTTTAAACAGTTTTTTTCTCACTGTTTATTCAGTTCTGAGTCTTACATAATTATTTGCATCTGCGTAGATCTGCAGGGAACAAACTGGACTGAACAAATCCGTAATTTTCATGAAGAACAAAACCGTAAATTTGAAGCAGATCATTTTTGGGAGGACTGGGAGAGCTACAGTTGCAGGAATAGGTGTGGCGTGGACGAGAGAAACGCTCTCAGACGAAAACGATTACGATGTTTCTGCGATAAATTTTGTGATG
>NC_090888.1:5262763-5275263 GCF_036669925.1 Montipora capricornis | reverse complement strand
GCGCTTGGGGTGGAGCCCTTGCCATTCATCAAGTTGGCCCGGGTTGGATTTCCGAACTCGAAGATATGGTGTGAATTTGTTTGTTCTCGACTCTGCCCGTAGAGGTTTCCTTCCAGGTACTCCGGTTTTCCTCTCTCGCCTAAAACCACAATTTGATTGGACTTGCTTTCACGACGAGTGATTTACAGTCTCCCCAATTAGTAAAGCACTTGTACTCAGCTAGACAAAATTGAAACTTGAATAAAGTGGTTAATATCGTTATAGTTATCGTCATCGTGATCGCTAGCGTTATCATTTGTAGGTGCAGAAAGCGAGTCAACCCTCAAGGAAGCCCACTAAACCAGCATGAATTCTGTCGCCCCACCGAACCCCTATTCGAAACAAGGAGTTTTGAGGGTTTTGCAGTGTGGAGCACATGTCCAAGGAACTGGAAAGATGAGATTGTGCGCCGTAAATGTCAAAATGAAGATCGAAGCGATCTGTTAAGTGATTGGCCCGTGTTTGATCAACGCGGGCGCATTACTTACAGAAATGTATTTTGTGCAAGGTGCAATGGTGCAGTGGATATTACCTACTGGAAACTCCATGCGTATTGTTACGACACAGCGGCGTTCAGTCTTAGTGAATTTATGCGCTTCGCGCATGCCAATTGTTCATTAATAGTCACAGAAACGTGGGTGCAATACTTGAAGAAATGCATCCCTCGTTTTCAAGACTGTTCAGGGATTGCAATTGGTCGGAAGAAAAATTGCCAATCACAGTGCCTGGGGTATGCTTTTCCTGTTTGTTACAGCAGTGAGACAAGTTTCCGAAATCTTCAATGCGCATTGTGTAACGGATTTAAGCCCAGCTCTCTGAGAACCTGTAATTATTATGGAATGTCATCTGAATCTCCGCCTCTGACCATCCTCTTTGATTTTACCTCCTGCAAGAAGAGGGTTATAGTCAAAGACAGAAGAAAGGATACTTCGTTCTGTGCTTCTGACGAAGTGTACGACCCATGCGTTGAAAAATGTAAAAGCACAACATCTCTCCAAATATTGACTTCAGCTGGCTGCATTACGTCAATGGCTTCTCTTCTTCTCCTGTTGGCGACTTACGCTCTATTTTCTGAACTGCGCAACTTGCCTGGAAGGATCATTATCAACTTGGCGCTATCTTTGCTGCTGTATCAAGGCGTCTTTCTCTCAGCAATGAAGACGTCCAGTAATGAGCAATGCCAGGTCATTGCCATTCTTCTTCATTACTTTGTCTTATGCTCTTTCACTTGGATGAATGCTATGGCATATGATGTGCACAAGACATTTACTTCCTCGGGTAAGCTTGTAAGAGTACGTGAACTTTTGAGGTGGGGTGAGGTAAGGGAGGGGAGGGGAGGGGAGGGGAGATTTTTCGATTTTGCGATATATTTGTGCAGCCAAAAGTAAGATAACACAATTGAACGTAGCAAAAATCACCCAAAATGTTTTTCGCTGATCGCAACTTATTATATTCGCGGCTCAAAATTAAAGTTGTTTTCATGTCGAAAATTTGATTGCTGATGTCAAAATAATTTATTCTCGATTGACCGTCCTGGAAACTTCCTTCCGCTCTTCCTAAAAACTGTGTATCATTATTTATTTACTTTTGTATTAATATTTGTTTTGCATAAAGCAAGCTAACAAAAGCTGTACCTTGCTTAGTTCGCATTTGTTAGCGTTAAAATAGAATTTTCGGTCGAATGCTTCTGTTATACGACGGGTATATTTTTTAGGTCACCCATCCAGATATTAACCCCGCTGGAGAGGGATAAACTGCAGTGAACTTTTGTATTACAAAACCGTCAGATGCTCAGAGTGCACGCTTAAACTTGTGGTGAAAAGAAGTTATGACGGAACTTGAAAATAATCAACATGTCAGCCTAGAAGCCAATGTTTCTCGGTTCCCTTTTATTTTCTTCAAACTTATTTTCTGGGTTCAGTACTTTGCTAGTAACCACATGTCTTCTCAGGGGGCTATTTACCCAAGACTTCTATCATGGCACTACAATGTTATACAATACCAAAACAATATCGTGCACTGTTAGAGCTACATATTACACAAAGACAACTTGAATCTCCTGGAAGACAACACGCAGCTCAGTTGACAATATGGAATAAATCGCTATGTTACTCCACTGCCACAAGTAAGCAATGCGCGTCTATTTTTTTCTAAAGATGACAGGAATTTCTTCTTTCTGACAAATGATTAATTAATAGGCCGGTAGTCAGGTTTTTAGACTCAGAAAAGGATCTGTTCGTCTTATGAACGTGTGCGCCAAAGGGCCTCTGCTGGTATGATTTCTGGGTGACCCCTTAAATGGTCTTAATGACCCCCGACTTGAAAAATATTGCCTGGAACGCTACACGTACCACAGGCAACCTAGCGTACGCTCACGGAGCGTCTAGCTGTATATAGGTTTTGTAAGTGCTTCCCCAAGCTAATATGGCATATCAAATGTAAGGATATATAAGACTATAGTAGATTTGTTTTAACTGAGGAAGTATTAAGTCTTGATTTAGAAATTATACCAAGGTTTCGAGACGTTCGTGAACAGACATATGCTATATGGTACTTGAAAGAGACTGTTTCTTCAAGCATCACGCCCAAGTATTTAATGTGATCTTTTCTTTCCAAAGAATGGTTCGTGCCACTTGAACTTTGCATGTCGATTATAAATTCATGATTTCTTTTCCTATATGATTTTGTAGTCATATAGTCTGTTTTAGACACATTTATTGATGATTTGTTATTAGCCCACCAGTCTTTCACTTTTTTAAGCTCAGCATTACATAAAGTTTCTAGACTTTTTGCGTCGTGAGATGAGCAAATACGTTTGTATCATCTGCGAATATCCTAAACGTGAGAGCTTCTGAACTATTAAGTAAAGCATTGATGTAAATTTTAAAAAGCACGGGCCCTAACGAGTTTCCAATGCAAAACTACAGTTTGCATTGAGGAGAAAGTAAAAAGTTAAAGTGGTAAACCCCTGATTCCATAAGATTCCAGTTTATTCAACAATATTTTGTGGTTAACAGTATCGAAAGCTTGGAAGAAGTCTAGAAACACCCCACAAGAATACATGTTGTTATCTACGGCTTTTCGTAAATTCTCAGCAATTTTTGTTATCACGTGAGAAGTGGAATGACCCTTTCTAAATCCAAACTGGAATTCATATAGAATATTTTCCTTCTCTATATAACTAACAAGTTGCTTACAAATAAGCTTTTCAAATATTTGGGCAAGAGCAGAAAACGTAGAAATCGGGCGATAATTTGAGGGGTCAGTTTCCTCTCCCCCCCTTGTCAACAGGCGTTACTTTTGAAATCTTAAAAATGTCTGGGAAGACACCTTAAAGTAAAGAGTGATTGCATGAAAACTGTCATTAATGCCTCATTTATGTAGTCAGCCGCTAGCTTTATACATATCCGTGGAATGCCAATGGATGATTTGTTAGTTTTTAAACTCATTAATACATCGTAAACTTCCTGGGAATGTATAGCACGAAACCTAAAACTATTTAGAAATGAGTGGGTGTTTGATATAACTAGAAGGGTTTGTATTAATAGATGGTAGTCGGTCAGCAAGCGTATTTCCTATGTTAATAAAGTAGCTATTTAGTTGCTCACAAATAATTGCTTTGTCCGTGTAAAATGTATTGTTACACAATAATCTGTAAACAGTTTTTGTCTTGGATGGTGGCTCTCAAAAAGCATATCTCTTGTCTTTCATAAAGAAATCATGATTCAGTATCAAGAAAGAAGAATCAAAACTGCTGTACAATTAACTAGCGATGCCATAAAATTCAAAAATTGAACGAGAATTACTTTGAAGTTGAAGTTTGATTGGAATTCTATTCGTCACCAAGCACTGAGGGATTACATGAAAACTGAGTTTGCGCAGGCGCAATGCTATCTCATGTAATCCCTCAGTGCTTGGTGACGAATAGAATTCCAATCAAACTTCAACTTCCAGGTAAGTCTCGTTTAATTTTCGAATTCTATTCCGTCACCGCGCTTAGGGTTCACATAAGACTTCAAAGCACACTGCGCAAATGCAAAAACAGTCAACACAGAATCCATAGACGGTAACAATAGTTTATTATCACTTAGTCTACAGACTGCAAAAACCTTCAGCAAAACGTTTCTTGAAATCAATTTGTTTGTTGTGAAACTTAGCAAACGTAGAGACTGAGCTCCACCCAGCTGTAGATAAAATCCGATCTAAAGGGACAAAGCTGGCACTTGCTTTGGATGTTGCTGCAACCCTGGTACTGTGTGGCCTGAAAACTACGTTTATCCCAGAGCTGCACATAACAACCTTAATCCACCTGCTGATATTACATCTAGTCACTTGCTTGAAAGGTTTCAAGTAACTAATAAACAATTTCTTATAATCCCCTCCTTTACACCTTGTACGAGCTAAGTACATCTTGAGAGTAGTGACCACGCAAATACTAGGATCAGCAGGATATGAAACAAACTGAACTACCATTGGCCTAACGCCTGGTTTTGATTGTTTGAGCGGTTTGCTCAATGCAAAGGTAACGGAAGTTTCGGAACTAATCATATCATTAAGATTAAGGTAATGAATGGTTTGCCTCTTTGGGCAGACACTAACGATACTAGCATGACAGTTTTTATTGTCAAGTCCTTTAACGATACATCCTCTGAGTTTGGTATGGTCTGAAGGTAGCTGAGTACTTTGCCAACGTCCCAAGTTTGTGTATATCGAGGTGCTGTGGGTCTTGATTCGAAAACACCTTTGAGGAACCTTGTAACCGTAGGGTGGGAGCCCAATGATATCCCATTTATGGGTTTGACACCACATGACAACGACGACCTAGCAGTGTTTATACCACTATGTCCTATTCCACTTTCATACAGTTCAACTAAAAAATCTAATGCTTGGGATGTAGTGGGGGAAACACCATCCGTTTTTTGTCTATGACAGAACGAAATCCACCTATTAATGTAAGATGAGTATTGTTTTTGAGTTCCTTGCCTCCAAGATTTGACGATGATGTCTCTAGCCTTCTGAGGTATCCCTTGTGCTGCGAGGAATTCCCTGATAATGTGCATGTCATCAGAACCATCTTCTTGATTAGCGGGTGTGGTTCGTGTTCTCTCCCGGGCATTTTCAGCGAGGTCAGTTGTTGTGGAAGTGTCCTTGGAACATCCACGGTCAGGTGTAGCAGCTGTGGGTACCACAGAAAAATTGGTTTTCCCAGCTGATAGAAAAAGCATCTACATAAGTTGCTCCAGGATCAGGTCTCCAGGATGCATAACAAGCAACCTGCGCATTTAGCCTTGAGGCAAAGAGAGCTATAGTGGGTTCTCCCAAAATTGCTGTAACGTTTTGAAAAATGTCTTTCCTGAGCATCCATTCCTTGTTGTCAGTAAAAACCCTAGACACTCTGTCTGCCTGAGTATTGTTCTTTCCCGGGGTATGAGCTGCAGAAATCCAGAGCAGCTCTCTCTTAATACAGAACAGCCAAATCTCCTGGGCGACAGAGTTGCACTCCATAGAATGTGTGCCTCCCATAGAGTTACTATAGTTAATAACAGTGGTAGTATCGTCCGTATAAATGCGTATGTGTACAGATGTCATATTAATACAGAGGGCTTTCAAACCAGGGAATACAGCCATGAGTTCAAGACAGTTAATGTGATTGTTTGATTCAGTTTCAGTCCATCTGGCTCCTGTTTTTTCCCCACCCATGACTGCACCCCAACCCTTGTTTGAAGCGTCAGTATACAGAGTGATGTCAATCTTTGAGTCTGCTGTACAACTAGGGTATTTAGCTGTCTCAATATTATTGCACCACCACTGTAGTTCTGCAAGGCTTTCTCGCGATAATTTTATACGTGCCTGACAGTTTCCTTTATTTTGTCTAAGTGCCATGGTTTTATAATGTTCTAAGTGTGTAGAAACGTGGGCCATAAGGCACACCTGGAAAACTGGACACTAGTAGTGCAATAACTTCTACAAGTTCCTGGATAGACATTGTGGCACTGCAAACAAACCTACTGCACCGCCCTTTGATTCGAAAAACCTTTTCTGTAGGCAGGCACACAGTCATACTGACAGAATTCAAAACAAAACCCAGAAAAAAAGTGTCTGGACTGGTCTTAGCACTGATTTCACCGGGTGTATAATAAGACCCAGTTCTTGAAATAAACAAGTATCAGTATTGAATACCAAACAAAAGGAGCTATTATAAGATCTAAGTCTCGATGGTATAACGAAGGTGAGAAAAACACTTAATACACTCTTAACCTTGAGAAGCGACACTGCAAGCAAGGAACTATCACTCAATTGAAAATTAACGAAAGCAAGCTGGTTCAATCAGGCAGAGAAATCTTATATGAGTGCGATACTTTTTTAAAAAATCTGTACCGTTCCAAAACGCAAGTGAGCAACTTTCTGGAAGACTTTTTTCCACCCACATGAGAATTATTAAATGACGAAAAGCGATCCTCTTGTGAAGGCTAGTTAACTGTTAAGGAATGCCTGGAGGCCCTAAAAGACATGGCGGCAGGGAAATCACCTGGTACAGATGGCCTACCATGTGAATTCTACATGGTTTTCTGGGAAGATATAGGAGAAACCCTCACCAGCACTTTTAATTTCTCCTATGAAATATGTAACCTGACTATATCGCAAAGGCGAGGAATTGTCAAACTCATACCAAAAAGGATTCTGACCCTGTCTTGATTAAAAATTGGCGCCCCTTAACCCTATTAAATTGCGATTACAAGATTGCTTCAAAAGCCATCGCGAAGCGAATCAAAACAGCTCTACCAGAGCTAATATCAGATGATCAAACAGGCTTCATTAAAACCAGATGCATCAGTGACAACATACGTACACTAGAAAGCGTCATCAAATATACAGATAATAAAAAAATCCCTGGCCTTCTCCTTTTTCTGGACTTTGAAAAGACTTTCCATACTCTCGAATGGTCTTTTATCAACAAAATTCTTCAACATTTTGGTTTTGGTCCCTCGCTGTCAAGTTGGGTCAGGCTCTTTTATTGTAACATTTAAACAATGGATGGACAAGCAATTTTTTTAATCTAAGCCGAGGCGTCAGACAAGGGTGCCCTCTAACGCCTTACCTTTTCATACTCTCTGTAGAAATGAAGCCATACGAAATAAAAGCGAAATTAGAGGTATTAAGATACAGGATACTGAATTTAAATTAAGCCAATATGCAGACGATACGACGCTCATTTTAGATGGATCTGAACAATCCTTTAAGTCTTCGCTTTCTTTGATAGAGGTAAAATATCTGGCCTCAGACTGAATGACAAGAAAACAGAAGCTCTTTGGATAGGATCTAAAACAAACAGCAATCAAAAATTTTGCCCCGAAATGAATTTTAAATGGCAAAAGGGAAAGACTAAGGCACTGGGCGTTTGGTTCGCAACGGATCAGGATGCTGGAAATTTCGAAGACTTAGCTCAATAGGGAGAATTGTTGTCCGGAAGAGCCTAGTAGCATCGCAACTTGTATACGTACTCACATCGTTGCAAACTAAGCACCATGCAATTAAAGAGATTAATAGGATGTTTTTTAAATTCTTATGGAATGATAAAGGTGATAAAATTAAACGCAAGGTTATGATCAATGATTATTCTGAAGGTGGACTCAAAATGATCGATATTACAACTTTTAACAAATCCCTTAAAGCTACCTGGATTAAAAAATACCTGAACACAGAAAACTGCAGCAAATGGAAAGTTTTTTTTGATCTAGAACTCGCAACATATGGAGGCAACGCCGTCTTTAAAGGGAACCTAAACAAAAAAGACATCGGTAATCTAAACATAGAAGACCCATTTGTTAAAGAAGTTATAGAAATATGGTCTGAGACCTTCTTTGAGAAAGGAATAGTGTCCAAAGATCACTTTCTAGCTCTACCTCTGTGGCAAAATTCATTAATAAGGATAAACAATGCACCAGTACTATGCAAAGATTGGCTTTCCAAAGGTATAACACAAGTAAAACATTTAATGGATGATTCTAACAACTTTCTTTCCCTTGCCAGCTTTCAAAATAAATATCAACTCCAAGTCAGACCACTAACTTTTTTTGGCATAATCTCTGCTGTTAAACCTTTACAGCAACAGATTCCGAGGTCTCAGCTGAAGTATGACAATTTCATGAACACGTTCCTAAAGCACCAAAAACCATCGAGAATAGTTTACAAAAAATTAATTTCTGACCAAGCGGAACGACCGCTATTATCTCAAGAGAGGTGGCAGAGAGATATCGGGTCCACAGCCAAGGTAAAAATTGACTGGAGAAAAGCCTACCTATTGTCCGCTGCGTGTACAAAGAGTTCCAAATTGATTGACTTCAATTTCAGATTTTTACATAGACGGCTAGCGACCAATATTTTTTTGCAAAAAATAGGAATTAGAGAGGACGGAACATGGACCTTCTGCCGTGATAAAAAAGAAAATCTTTTACATTTATTCTGGGGATGTGAAAAAAGTAGAATTTTTTGGAATGACCTCTCTATATGGCTGCAGGCGTGCCACGTGCTTTCAAAAGAGAACCACTTAGGAATGGAAACGGCCTTAGGCCTGAAGCCAGACGACTCCAATTTTAAACTCCAAATTAATTTTTTTTGCCTAATGGCTAAGCACTACATTTGGATTTGCCGTTCGAAAGAACGATCCCCAACCCAAAACAACTTCTTGCTTTCCCTGAAACAGACGCACCAATTGGAAAACAACACAATAAGAAATTCAAAGAAATGGAAGCCACTTCTGTCCCCGCTGCAACGAGTCTCCTAAACCCTTAACCTTAACCTTGAATTTTTAAATATTGATTCCTCTATTTTAAAACTATCATTATAAATGTAACCCTAAAGGAAAGAGATGGTTTTTAGAAGTGCTAGAAGTCGTATTTCTTTTTTTTTATTTTATCTACATGTATTATTATTATTTATCTTTTTTTTTTTTTATGTTAGAAAACATAATTTTAATGCAATTAGTGCTAAGTAGTACTAGTGCTGTAATTCATGTCACGTTCGTATTGCAATACTCATTGTATCGTTTACTGTAGTTTGCAATGTTTTATGGTGTAAGTGTGCATATTTAAAAAATAAAATTATTATTAAAAAAAAAAATTCCCACTTCTCCGGGTCCAGTGTAATACAGCATAGGTTTCGATTTCTTTATTTTACACTTACCAAATAAAATACGAATTTTCGCTAGTGAAAAAAAAAAAAAGGATCAGTATTGTTAGTCTGACATTCATGTATTGTATCTCCTTCTAGACATGAGTCATCAATATATCCCACTTTTACATGCCCTTCCTTTCTAAGGGTAGCATAAACAGGTTTTAAATTTTTCGTAAAGGGGCGTGGGGTGTAGTGTTTTAATGAATACTATTGATGTCAAATGATGTAATCTCCTACGTAACCGCGTGATCTGATTTTGTTTATAAATTGTAACCAACTGTATATTCAGGAGCACTATAATAAAGCGTTTAATGAGACTACAATTCTCACTCAGTGTTTCTGTATGGTAGAATAAGAACTCGTAAGAACTCGACAACTGGCGACGAGGATTTTTAGAAAACATCATGGCGTATTGTACCATTAGAAATTTGAACGCTTTTGAAACCTGCAAAGAGAAGTGGAGTGCTTACACAGAGAGATTTGAGCACTTCACAATTGCGAATGGCATCGACACCGAGAAGGACCAAAAGAAGCTTGTTTCAGTGTTTCTGGCAGTCATTGGGAGCTCAACCTACGCGTTGCTTAGGAATTTGGTGGCCCCACAGAAGCCAGCCGGCTGAGTACAAGTATAAGGAGCTGATCAGGATTTTACAGAAGCATTTCGGGCCAGCGCCTCTAGTAATCGCCAAGCGGTTCCACTTTCACAAGCGTGATCAACTTGAGGGGGAAGGTGTGGCAGACTACGCAGCCACCCTAAAACAATACGCTGAACGCTGTGAGTTCACTGAGTTTCTAAAGCAAGCGCTGCGGGACAGATTTGTGTGTGGGCTGAAAAGCAGCGCCATACAGAAAAAACTACTCAAGGAGAAAAAGTTGACGTGGCAAGGAGCTGTGGACGTAGCCCAAGCCAATTTCAAGAATTCACCGGCGGTTGGGGCGGTAAACGTGAACTCTTTAAGTGGAGCACGGTCAAGGGAAGAGAAACGCCCAATGCAGAACTTTAATCGAAACAGAGGGAGAACTGGAAAGCCGTGTTTCCGTTGTAGTGGTGACCACACACCACAAACTTGCCGTTTTAGAGAAGCCGAGTCTCATTTTTGCAAGCACAAAGGACACCTTGCGAAGGTGTGCCTAAAAAAGGGAGTAGCGAATGTCAAGTCCAGCGACAGAGACGGAAAATCGATTCGATACGTAGAAGACGATGACTCAACTGCGGGTCTGTTTAAAATCGGCACAGGAACCCCAGAGCCATCCATTGTAATTCCCATTGCAATCAATGGAACTAATACTTCCATGGAGCTTGACACGAGAGCAACCGTCTCAGTGATTGCGAAGGAAGCGTGGAACGAAAAATTTCCTGCGTTGCAACTTGAAAACACTCAGTTGAAGTTAAAAACTTACACTGGAGAACAACAGAGAACAACAGAGAACAACAGGGTTTTTCTCCGGGTACTCCGGTTTTCCTCCCTCCTCAAAATCGACTCCCAGTCATTTACATCTGGCTGGGTTTGCGGTGCTCCGAGATCACACATGGATCGTATGGCGGCAGCCATGGGCGCCTTCACATGCATTCGGTCCGATCCCGTTGAGCCGGTTGATCCTGAAAAGCCCTTGTTGGGAGCGTTCAACTGAGCGCACATTTACATTTACATTTACAACTGAAGATAAGAGGTCAAGCCGTTGTTGACGTTAGCTACAACAGGCAGAACGCCAAACTTCCTTTAGAAGTAATTGAAGGAAATGGGCCAGCCTTGTTAATTAAGAAGGTCTCGCATAAAGAATTGTTTAAAGACGAACTGGGAACTTTAAAGGGTGTTAAAGCTAGGCTTTCCATTAAGTCTGGCAGTGCATCTAAGTTTTTTAAGCCAAGATCAGTGCAGCATGCTTTGAAAGTGGACATGGAAAAAGAGCTAGATTGATTGGAAGAAATGGGGCCGTGGAAAAAGTCCGCTACTCCGAATGGGCAGCCCCAATCGTTCCCGTAGTTAAGGCGGGAGACAAATCTAGTATTCACATTTGCGGAGATTCTAAGGTTACAATCAATTCCGCGCTTGAAGTAGACCAGAAACCTTTGCCCAACCCAAGTTGCCAAAACAGTAGTCTTTGCCGGAAGGATAACCCACTTAACCCCTGTCATATCTTTGGATATATATTCAGTATGGATGCCATCATGGATCTGTGCTCTTTGAGAAAGCAACAAAAGGAAAATACTGATAGAGAAAGGAAAAGAGTGCCCGTGAGTAATCTTCTAGCAATTTAGCGGATTGGCGGCGAAAACGGACCGTGTTGGACGTCCTCATCAATCATTTACAACATACGTGAGCCATTTACACTGGGGCACTGGGTATGAATAAATATTCAGTAAACAAATCATGCCATTGAGGTTCTCATACAAGCTCTATCATAATCATTCTCTGCAATATCAAGGAGACGAATCTGCACGAGAAAACAACTGAATTCCAAGTCAGTCATAGCCAGCAAACTACAATGGCCTCGTCACGTAAGGTATTAATCGACCTGTGTATATCTAACTCGCAACGACGCTCTTGCGACCAATTTATCGCTGGGGCTAAAGTTTCTAATGTTACCTCACTTTTAAGGGATTGTAGGAAAGGGGCATGTCTGTAAAAGTGAAGCCAGGTAAGCGTCTTTTGTAAGTGAATTTATCCATACACTTTGCAAATAGACTGGAAGAGTGACTGCAATTTGTGTTAGACGATATTAGCTTTAATTATATTCGACATTTCTTAAAGGTTCAAAACGATTCTCAAGTAGTGTCACGACAGATGTTGTGGTTGCATTTAAAGAGACCGATAAGTTCTTTTTTCTTCAGAAAATATTAAAGCCCAAACAGCTGGGTTATAGTACTACTGAATGGAACTACAAAGTTTGCTTATATCCTGATTTAATTAGTGCTTCATTACTACGGGCCACAGACGTGATACCTTGAACGAGTTGAACAAGGGAGATAAACTTAACATTGCAGTTTGGACGAAAAAGATGCAATTTTGCATTGTGATTTACCGGAAAGAGATGTGTTGTTAGGTAAATAAAGAGTTTTCGCAGCGGCTCTATTGTCCGTAATTTTCAAGACTTCTTCCAAGAAATTTATAACCGCTATCGGACCACTATCTGATCGGTCCTAAAACAATCACATAAAAATTTCTTATTAACGGCAAGTCTTTTCGGTGACAATTAACTTCAGAGTCTCTTTTAACCATAACTTGGAAGGAAAAAAGATAATCGAAATTAAATGGCTGATTTTTGCAGACACGCTTTGTTGAAAC
>NC_090888.1:5245263-5257763 GCF_036669925.1 Montipora capricornis | reverse complement strand
TGTTGTTCTTATTGTTGTTATTATTGTTGTTCTTATTGTTGTTATTATTGTTGTTATTGTTATTGTTATAAATCGAACTTTTTTCTTGAACCTAGACGGCGGACGTGGATTGAATCGTCAGGGAAACCAGAATAAACGCTTAGTGAGATACTGTTTGTTCGGATGGGGAGTTCCTGGCATTGCCGTGTCCATCTTTGTGATCGTTGACCAAGATCTCATCCGAGGATTCATTGGATACGGTAGGTCTGCTGTCTCAATATGAATTTAAAAGGACTGTGTCACGGCAGTGCAGTTCACGTTGCATAGCTTTTTACTTGCTCCTACTCGCTATTTGCGTTAGGAGAGAGTGCGGCCCAGTGGTTAGGATGCTTACCTTGAAATCCAGAGATCCTGGGTTCAAGCCCCGCTCTGAACACTCGTCGAATATTTCATCCTGGGACAGGTGCAACTTCTCGACTACAGTTGTAAATAGCCTACTTGATTGCCTCCGACCAGGTGAGATTCTTAACAGATTCTCCGGGTCTGACTCCGGTTTTCCCATCTTCACATTACCCAAGATTTGATTTGATTTGATTTACTTTTGTTTGTGTCCCCAGTTAAAGCTCAGTTGCAATTACCACTGATTGTTATTGTTATTATTGTTATTAGTATTATTTTTATTAGTGTTATTAGTATTATTATTGTTATTATTATTATTATCTTCAAATCCATCAACGATATTCTTAAAGACTTTCGTTCTAATCAAGAAGACAAACTGCAACTTAACAACTCAAGGTTTCTTTTTTACAAAAGTTATCAAGCATTCATTTTCATCCGTTACCTCTATTTGGTCGTCTGATTAGTCTCATCTACCCAAGAACATCTACAATATTACTATTCGCTACATCAACAACTCCCTTCCTACAAGTAAGAATATGACAAAGTGGGGATTATCACAAAGTCCTGATTCTCCTTTTCCTTAACCCTGAATCACTCCTCCATGTTGTCGCTGGTTGTCAACATAACCTTGATCGCTTCACCTGGAGACGCGACTCAATTCTCAACTTCATTGCCACTGAATTCACTCCAACCTGTACTCAATGATGGCTCTTCACTCTATGCTGATGTCAATAGTTTTTTGAGTCCCTCAGTTATAGCTGGTGACAATTATTGTCCAGATCTTCTTTTCCTAATACAGTCCAAGTGCCTATATATTTTAGAACTAACGGTTGGTTTCGAATCCAACCTTAAAAACAATGCAGTGCTCAAAAAAAGAAAATACATGAACGTGGTCAAAGACATGAAAAGTAACTGCAGATGTAAACCTTTCCATGAGCTCCCTTCGTGTTCTCTCCAAGGAATGCTCTACGTTCTTAGAAATGATGAATGACATTGGCATTGACAAAACGCACCAAGACTATATAATAATAAAAAAATGATACGTTTAGCCATTAGAGCGACACATTTTATCTTCTGTCGTAGAAATAAGACTTGGCATAGCCCAGACTTAATAAAACTGTAATTTTTTTTTTTTTTTTTTATTTATTACGTATACAAGTATATCACTCAATTTCAAGTAGCCAGTTGTTAATTGCCTATGCGTAGAGAGATTTACAATCGTATTCAAAGACAAATAAAGTTTCCATTATTATTATTATTATTATTATTATTATTATTATTATTATCATTATTATTATTATTATGACAGTATATACTTATGGATGCCATACAAAGAGCAAGCCAAACCTGGGGCGACAAACGTAACCCAGGGGCCTTGAACGGGATAACAAAAACCTAAAATAACAAAACCATAAAATAACAATAAAATATATAAAATATAAAACCTAAAATATAATATATAAAACCTAAAATAACTATATACATATCTATATACAGTTAGTGACTCTTATCGCTTATTGTCCGTCTCTTCAAGTTAGCACTTTAAAAATGCGCGCAATGTTTAGAGAGTGAGAGCTGACCGCCTTCTGCATGCGGAGTAGGACTTCTCCTCCTCGGGTGCCGAATAGTTCCCTCATTGCTAGATCTACTTCTTGGGACCATCCTCCCAACACATCGATAATGATGTTGAACTGCTTAACGGTGTAGGTTGGGAATTGCTGTTTCAATTCCCACCGAAGGGGGGCGTACTTGGTAGTCTGCTCCACCACCTCCGTCTTCCTGTTACCGATGCACGGGCAGCTCATCTCGATAGCGTAGATTCTCTTCTGCTTATGATCAATCACCCTCACATCCACTCGGTTTGACCTAACCTGATTGTGCTCAGCGAACATTGGAATATCCCAGAATGCTTGTGCATCCGGAGATTCGTAGAGGGGCTTCGGAGCAACAGGGGAGTACCACGGTGGCACGCCCTCACACAACTGCAGATCTCGTAGCCATATTAGCCGTAGCAATATTATTATTATTATTATTATTATTATTATTATTATTATTATTATTATTATTATTATCATCATCATCATCTTTGTGAACTGGATGATCTTTTTTCCCATAGCCCATGACCAAAGGTCCCTTAGATTTTTCTTCTTACTCTAGAGCTCCAACACCCTTCTCAAAATCCTCGCCCTTCCCAGTAACGTAGTTTTCTGTACCTTGATAACGACCGGTTCCCCGCTGCTGGGCCGAGGAGTACCTGCCGGGCGAGACACCTTCACTGTAAAGCCTGCAACCGTAATAGCAGGAGATTATATCATTCAAAACATTCGTGGCTGGAGCCTTTCTAAGACCAACAAAGTGGTCGTAAAGCCATTTCCTGGCGCAACAACTGAGGACATGGAAGACTATATTAAACCCATCCTAAGAAAAGATCCTGAGAAAATTGTAATCCATGTTGGAACCAACGACGTAAACTCCAAAGAACCTAGATTAACAGCCGAAGGCATTGTCAACCTGGCTCGCCAAATTGAAGGTGACGCTCCAAACACCAACATACCAATTTCGGGATTAGTTTCCAAGGCGGATAACAAATAAGGGAAGGTCTCAAGTGTCAACAAAATCCTCAAAAAATTTTGCCACTAGAACGACTGGAACTTCATTGACCACAATAATGTCAACATAACTCATTTAAATCGGGGCGGGCTACATTTATCGAAGTCCGGCACTGCCCTTTTAGCGAAGAACGTTTGTAAATATATCGATTAGGACATTGCCGTTTGGGAGTGCGATCATATTCCTGACCCACCGATATCCAAAAATCCCAGATCCACGCAAAGCGCAAATGGTAAGTCAGTTTTTGGTCGTGGCCTGGTTATGGCTTGTTTAAACATAAACAGTTTAGTTTCTCATATCGACGAGTTACGTGTATCACTGAGTCAGTTCAAAGATATTGATATCCTAGCTATAAATGAAACAAAACTTGATGCGACCATCAAAGACGGCGAAGTACATAGGTTATGATGTAGTTCGCAAACACCTTGAGAGCAATGGCAGGAATGGTGGTGGAGTTTATATTTATATTCGTAGTAATATCAATTTTCAGCTTCGTGCTGATCTTAGTCCGAATAATCTTGAATATCTCACTGTTGAAATCTCTAAACCCCGCTCAAAGTTCTTCCTCGTGTCTACCTGGTACAGACCACCACAATCATCTCCTGACCTCTTTTCAACCTTTGAGAGAATTATTGATAAAATTAATATTGACGCTGAACTTGAAACTTGGAGCTATATCTTATGGGTAACTTAAATTGCAATTTATTTACGGAGGTTGTCAGTAACAACTCTTCTCACCTCTTAAATATCATCGATACTTATGGTTTGTCTCAACTTATTACAGAACCAACTCGAGTCACACAATATTCAAGTACCCTGATCGATTTATGCCTAACGAATTCCCCAGATAAGATATCAAAGTCTTACACGCAAAGTTGCTCATCTTCGCTCCAATATGTATAAAACTGTGGAAGTCCGACAGCTCAAAAATTTCAATGACATGACTTTGATCGCAACTGCGATGATCATTCCAAGGGCATCAAAAGAAAAAAAAATTAAGAAAGCCTTTGTGAGAAATTTCTAGGCTCCTCGTAATGTATAAAGACTTTTAAAGAGCTGTTTTTATCTTCTAGAAGAATTTGATCTGTTCGGAAATCTTAGCTGAAAATTGAAGTGTTCGAAAATTTTAGGGATTGACATACTGTTGATATCCTCATTTCAGAAATTGCTAGCTGAACGTGGCCTTCCAAAAAACTTACCAGCAAACCATTTGCTCATTGTTCCCAAATTAAACTGTTAGGTGACCTTTTTAAGTGCCAAAAATTGCGAATATATGAATCCCGTGCGAAAACGTGACGGACTACTTTTAATTTCCTGGTTGCAAATGTTTTAAGTGATGTCAGTTAGTAAAGAAATCTATCGCTGTTTGGCAATGTAAAACAGAAATTCTTAGAACAGTTTGGCTCTCCCAAACAGATATTTAACCGAAGACGATAACTGGGTGCCCCTGATGCTTTATTACTTTAATTTCATCCTTTGATTGACAGGAGAGGGAGAGGCTTACTGTTTCATATCGAAGCCCGAAGCAGTTCTTTATTTCTTTGTTGCGCCAGTTGCATTGATAATGCTCTTCAATGCATTTGCATTGGTGCATACCGTCTTGCACATTGTAAAGACAAGGAAGGTACGTGGACTAAGCTATTAGATGTGCATTTATCAGATTTTTGTATAATAGCATTCGAAACGATGTACTGAATAAATAAAATAGTCACTGTCTTAGTGATTGAGGATGGCAGTCCGCCACACTCGCCAAGGGAGTGAACATCCTCTCCTCGACTAAAGGATGATCGCTGCCTAACCACACATCGACGGGTCTTGTACTGCAAGGCTGAGACTGACAGATGGACTGCTGAGTGCCTCATTCACAATTGTGAGACGGGAACCCTTAGTCTCATGCCAATCATCACCAACCAATTAATTGCTTAACTGCTGAGTAGCCGACTGATTTTCAAAATGCGACTCATCAGTGAATAATAAAAGGACTGCTGCGATACCGACCGGAAATCTATGTTCCTTACTGCAAGAGAGCAAGAACTAGCTTTTACGAGAAGATAGCGCAACCATCGACAAATGCCTCTTAAGGACGTTCGCGCTAATTGTTTGTGCGCAACATTACTGCGCAGGTAACGCGACTGTAATATGTCACGCATTACTTCAAGCATTAGTGAAGTTGAGGTTTTAAAACCTTTGCAAAAACCGTAGATGATAAGTCTTGCACAACGTTGGATCAGAGAAGATAGTGATCAGTTAAAATTGATTTAAAAATATTTATGAAAGTCAAGTAAACTACTGCTCGACCGATATTCACGTTGTTTTATCGGTCGTGCACTAGTCTAGATCTACTTGACTTTCATACATATTTTTCAAGCATTAGTTAAAATAACATGACGGCAAAAATGCCGGGGAAAAAATTCCAGGCCGGCAAAAGAATGGCACATTTTTTTTCTGAATCATCATGAGAGAAGTGAGCGGGAGGATGGAAAAGCTCTGGAAAAGCTTATCGAGTAGTGGCTGAAAGTTTGGAAAATTTGAGGACAAACCATTGTGTAAATTTAATGGGGCTGGTTTTTTAGAAATCTTTTCTTACCATACGAACTTAACTTCAAAATGAATGCATGTTTTTGAAGTTCTTTTCATTTACCTCCGTGAAAATAGAGCAGTATTTTCGTCCTCGCACGCTTGAAAAGTGCGGACCTGCGTGGAAACAACCAGGGATTAAGTTTCACAAAAAACACACTCCAGAAGATGAGCACGACGGCAATGGAGAGATATTATACAAAACACCAACCAAATGAAGATGACGCCTGCTTAAAACATCGTTGCTATGCTTAAGAAAGGCTTTTTTTTCGGTAAAAACCTTTCATTCCTTTAACGATCGATCCTCTCTTGGGCTCCAGTCCTTACCCGATAGGTCACGCAAAAGCGTGACAAACGAAATTTGTCACGCACAGTTTCGCATGCAGAGGGGACACACTTTGTGTAACGGTTAAGTCTTCCTTGCTTGGTGCCATTCCAAAATTTTCAACGACTAACTTTTATTTTCCAGAGAACGCATGAGGTAACCAATCAGCGGCATAGCACCAGCTTCGCCTTGATTTTCGTTAAAATGGCGTCAGTCACGGGGGTTACATGGATTCTTGGAATCGTTGCCAACATTAAGGCCTTGTCATTTTTGTGGTACCCGTATGTTATTCTGAACAGCCTTCAAGGTACTATGCTCTTTCTTTGTTTTATTAATTCCTTCATTGTTTGTCCGTTTTTGCTTATCCCTGATATATCGCAGTTATGATATCAGCGTAGTTTTTGTGTCAGGACTCATGCAGCTCTTACAACGATTCTCGGTGTGGGCTCAGAAACAATGGGGCACAAAACTACAGGACAGAACAATGACGCCCAACCCTAAACCATAATTAGAGCTTGGTCCCATGCTGGTTCAATGAAATTCGAGCTGGTTTTTCAGTTGGAACTTTCAAAAGGGAGTTTAACTAGGCAAAGATCAACGACGGCTACGACAGCGATACAAAGCAAGAATATTGTTGGTTAAAAGAGGAAAACACTCGTGCTGCACGCACAGCACGCTAACATCCTTGTATTTCTTCGCCGTACTCTAGAAAACAACAGCGTAAAATCACTAAATTTTAGGTCTTGACGACAACGTGAGCATATAACAATGAACCATTCATTTTCTGTTTTTACTCAATTTAAAACAGTTCGTACCCACCCGGTTACTGGATAGTTCTCCTGTAATTGTACAAAGTGAACAAGACAGAAAGAATTATCGCAAAATATTTGCAAAAGCATTAAGTTATATTTTGGAGTGACGTTTTTGTCGTCGTTGCCGCTGTCCTCATACTCTCTAGCTGTTATTAAGAGGGGTGAGGGCTGGATCACGTAAGGACGAGGGGTACTTTTATTGTTAAGCCGAAGGGAGGAAACAAGGCTGCGAGGAGCGTTAGTCGGGAGAGTCAGATACAATTGAACATATCCTCCTTCATATTTCCACCCCTAAATAACGGTCGTTTCCTGACGTCGGTCTGGGAAGGAAAAAACGAAAGGAAAATAATTTACCCTTTCACTCCTGTGGGGTTCCCCATTGACGAGTAAAATCGTCTGGCGTTAGACAGAGTAAAATCTAGAAGTCTCAGTGGCCTTTACAGGAGTTAAAGGGTTAATGGAAACATAGTTTTTGAGTGAACCTAGCTGTTGTTAACCCTTTCACTCCGGTGGGGTTCCCCATTGACGAGTAAAATCGTCTGGCGTTAGACAGAGTAAAATCTATAAGTCTCAGTGGTCTTTACAGGAGTTAAGGGTTAACGTTCTTTCAATTAAGCCGCGGTCAACTTTTTTATCTGACTATACCTGGGGATCTTTCAGCTAGCAAGATTCTTTTTTTGAACATAATAGAGCCTAGTCAACTTTCATCATTTGTTTAACCGTCCAATGTTCCGATTTAAATGCTTCTAATATGAAACAATACTTATTCGTTGTAATCACTAGCGTCCTGTAATTTATTTTCTGTTGGTTACCTCATATTAAGTTTTGTACCTCCCCCAGTATCGTTGTTTTTCGCTTCGATTTTCCAACACCTTTCCTTTGTATGACATGGTCACATATATGAATGCTTATAGGATACTCATTTGGAATATGACATGATCTTACTGAAAGTTTGGATTTTCATCATATGACAATCCGTTCTCCCCACGCTTCAAAAGTATTATCGTTATCATCATTGTCATGGTCATCATCATCATCATCGTTATCAATAACCAGTGCTTAAACCGTAAAGCGTAGCGTGGGTTGAGTCTTCTTCTAAGATTTTGAGAAGTAAATAATGTACCTTCGCTGTCAGACCAATCTCAATTTCAGTAAAAAATTTAGGTCGCTACATACCATCCCAAAGTTTTAAGCGGTGGGCTCAGGCGCACTTCCTTATCTGAGCTTTAGGGTTGTCCATCCCGCTTTGCCCTACACAGCCAGCTGTGCCATCAATTAACGTGGTCATCCACAAAGTTTACTATTAAATCTAGGACGCTAAGGTTTCAAAGAAGCATACATTCAAGAATTCTTGTCATTTCGTTCCTACACTGCATTTAGTGACGTTATTTATGCCTCTTTCACAGGTCTGCTGATCTTCTTGTCATTTGCTGCGAGTGGAAAGACCATGAAGCTATATAGAGCCAAAATAGCCAACTTAACGAAGCGGTCCTCCTCCAATGCAACGGACCCTACCCGCAAACCTAACCCTACCACTATCCCTGCCCCTACCCCTACCCCTACCCCTAACCCTAACCCTAACCCTAACCCTACCCCTAACCCTAACCCTACCCCTAGCCGTTCTTGGAGTCCTGGCGTTCAAGATTGCGAAGAGACTCATCTGTAAAAGCGATACTTAACGGGATGAAAAAGATACAATCTTTAGTTAGCGAATGTAAGGCAATGATTAACAAATATCAAATACCAGGTGTTACAAATGAACCCACTGGGAACTCGGAAAAATCCAAGCCCCAGAAGGGATTCGAACCCACGACCCTCCGTGATCTAGTACGGAGGATCTAGATCACGGAAGGTCGTGGGTTCGAATCGCATCTGGGGCTCGGATTTTTCCGAGTTCCCAGCGGGTTCAATTGTAACACCTTGTACTCGATATATGTTAATCTTTAGTTAACAAAGAAAACCCTAGTAATGATTCAGGTCAGTTTTCTAACATATTCAATTCTTTAAGAAGAACGATATTAGAAAGCAGTGGGCAATAGTAGCGTTATTTGATGTGACAATTGATTTATTTACACAAGTTAAATAAATTTAAGGACGTTCGCGCCCAAAATGTTCCCACGTACAGATTTGTTTTAAATTGCCACGCAGAAAGGTAATGATCTACTTTTGCCAGAAAGGCAAAAAATATGGGGATCACCGTGGTCGTTTTCGAGATAAGGTGCATTTTTAGAAGCTTGCATTATATTTTAAGACGATCTTAGCTTACAACTGTCAACGATAAAAAAAGCTACATTAGTACTTGATCCGGTAAACGTACTGAATTCAACATAACTAATATAACTAAATAAACATTTGCAGCTGATGTCTTTGTCTGAGGTGAAATAGACCTTGAATAACGATACATATTAGTCTAAGAAAGAAAATTTCGGTCGAACGAGAGCATAAAAGGCGAAATATTTGCAACTTCTTTTTTTTGCTAAAATGGACAAAATCAGGAAAGGAAGGGATCTACGGGAAAAAAATGGGGGTCACCAAGCATTCAAGAGAGTAAAATCGCTGCGAAGTTCTTAAAGCGATTGTCTATTCTCACTTCCACGTCATTGCGTGACATTTCCGAGAAGACCTGGGTCCACAGCCATCCCATGTTGCCACAAGAGACCCTTTGCCCGAGGGAGGATCAAACACTGGCTCGATGCCATGTTTTGTTATGTTTGTTTACCTTCGTGGTCTGCGATGCATGACGTGTGCGTGACATGCGCGAAAAAATGCGCAGTGGCAATGGGCGCGAACGTCCTTAAGGGAAATTAAGTGTCTTTAACCATAATAAACAAAACAGCTCGAGATCTAAAATCTGACCTGCCAGTCATACATAATAGGGAGGGACGGTGGCCTCAAGGTTAGTGCACTCGATTCCGGATCGAGTGGTCCGGGTTCGGGTCCAGACGGTGCCTCTCTACACCCAGGTGTATAAATGGGTACCGGCGAAGTTAATGCTGGGGGTAACCCTGCGATGGACTAGCATCCCATCTAGCGGGGAGTAGAAATACTCCTACTCGCTTCATGCTACAGAAACCGGAGATAAGCGCCGGCCTGATGGACTTTACCAGGCAAGACAAGAGTCCGTTGATGTGGAGGTGCCATCTTAAGTTACAGTTTAAATATGTGACTAGGTCACTTATGTTCATTTTGTTTTCATTTTTATTCCAATTACTTTCAACTTATTTTCATTATCCCAACTACTATACTTGGCTAGTTACCCAATTACTCCATTTCCTCACATACCTTATTTTGCCTTGTGTAGTTGTATTGTTTCGAAACATTTCTCTTACCTAATTCCTGTTGTGTAGTAAACTCCGTCTTTTTTTAGGTAAGTCCTGTTGGGGGGGGGGGGGGGGGGGGAGGGAGGAAACTCCCATATAGAAAGGACGGGGTTGCTTGTCGTACCTTTTAGGGGTTAAAACAGCGGTTTTGGTACCTGTTAGGGCGTTCGGCCTCAAAAGGTCTACATCGGGAGCTTTAGCGGTACCTTTTAGGGTATAGAGGTTTTGCCCTACAGCCATGTTGCATGGCAGGAACAATAGATTCTTTGCCTATGGGAACAAATGTTCTTTCCTATGCAAAACATTTTCATTCTTATCGCCATGCAACATGGCCGCCGTGCAAAACCTCTATTGGGCTGATAAGTTATGACAGGAGATATTTGGCAATTAACTAAAAAGTAAAGTAAAGTAAAGTAGCCATATTTAACGTTGATAACTCGTAACAGTAATTCAACTGACAAACCTTTGGTAGAATGTTCGCTCATTTTACTCCCCCATCTCCATCAGTGCTCCGTTTTACGGGTATTTAAAGCTACTTAGCTACACGGAAAGGAAAGAAGTCGAAACAATGATGCGAGATCCGGGAATCGAACTCAGGACCTCTTGCACCAAGGCCGTGCACTAACGGACGGTGCCTAAATTTTAATGTTGTCCAATTAAAACCCATAATTTGGTACCTCTTAAAGGGTGAAAAAAAATTTCATGCCACGCCCACAAGACAGGATCTTGGTACTTCTTAGGGGTTCTTTTCAACATTTCCGACGAGCACCCCTGTCATTTTTATATGAGATTTACCTGAAGTGTCAGTCTTGAAGACAAGTCATTTTCAAGTCGTCTAAGATGTATAGTTATCAATAACACTTGGTAATGTTATCAGTATTTTCCTATTTCTTTATTTGTGACTGGCCTTTAGTTTAGTTTAGTTTACTACATATAGCTTTCTGTTTTCGTTCTTGATTTTAGTTTCTTAGCAGGGACTGCAACATTTCATTAGCTTTTGTCATGGTTCATTTATCTATGTTGACCTTTAGTGTGGCACAGCATGTAATTTGTCTGTTGAATATTTTTTGCTTTCTTTTTTTTTTCAATTAGTGATTACATGTACTGTATTTTTGCTTAACTCTTTTCCTTTCCATGATATGTATGATTTTAATTCCAAATCATCCGTTTGTTCACCCTGCGATCAGAGCCTCCTGTTGTCTTTTTCTTTACTGAGGAGGAGAAAAGTAGGCTCTGCCCGAATCGCGTCAACTCTTTGAAGCCGCCGCAGCCCGAACTTCTTTCTAGACTAGTCAATCTTGTTTTCTCTCGTCAAATCGGTTATTCCAGTGCGAGCGTCCCTTTAGTGACAAAACCGATGGTTATAATTGAGCCCGCTGTACCATGAAAAACCAAGATGGCGGCGAGATCTGGCATATTAGGCTTGGGTTCGAGACTGTATCCTGGCAACATGCAGCGCATATTCAATAAAGATCTTACTCGATTCATGAAGAGCCTTTCTCGAGTACGCCAAAATCGAGCATGAAAAAGATAGGCTCTGCTTGCAGGGTGCCGTTTGTTATGACTATTTCACAATTATTACTTTCAATGCACTGTTGTAGCTTCATGTAGCATTGCTAATAGCTCTTGCTATTGGCAAGTCCGTGCTTCATAAAATGGTTCTTGGATTATAACATTGTTTAGTTTGTTTAGAATTTACACTCTTTTTGCTTGTTTTGTTAATAATTTCTTTGCCTTTTGATTCGCAAGCATTTTTTGTCATGTATCAGCTATTTAGGATGGTTTTTATTATTCAACTTGTAAATAATATCAATTTTCTATTTTTAATTCATTAGCTTATTGTAGCTTTGTTTTATTTTGTTTTTAGTGTTACTCGTTCCTGTTTTATTGTCATTTTATCACTCTGTTGATTCTAATAAACTCGTAAAACGTAGCTCAAATCTGTTGTTCTTGCGTCGACCATTTCCAAATGAAATCTACATTTAAAAGTAATACAACAACCTGAAAAATATAATTAGAAATAGGTTGCTAAAATATGCTATTCACTAAAAGGTAAAGTCATCCTTGAGAGGATTATGCGCCGATGAAATGGAACAACATCCCTTCCTTCCCAACCCGGGCAAACCCGGGGCTTTTGATGGGTAAGGCCCTCGCGGCCCTGGGGTGGGGAATTTGACCTTTGCCCGGGTGGGGTGGGGAAAATGGAACGGAAGTGTCAGGTTTCAAAAAAATTTTATTTTCGGGTCACAAAGTTAACTTTTCATCAATTACATGCAGCTGTTGCATCGATCACTGTGACCAAGACACCTTCAAAACAGGAGGATTCGAAATGATCCGAACAGCTGTGATGGTGCTGGATATTTAGCAAGTTTTTCCTCCTAAATTCAGATGACCCATCCTTTGAGAAGGACTTCAGTTTTTAACAGGGACAGCCCACAATAACTTTCAAGTATCCCGCGTTCAAGCCAGGGTGCGCAA